>NC_068565.1:21699069-22006875 GCF_025698545.1 Gossypium raimondii
ATACTTGCCTGTATCAACTAATCCAATCTATGTAATCTTTCCAGAATTAAATTAGATCTAATAACATACCATACAATCGTCTATGTCTAGAGCTTGTATGTATGCATTTAAAATAATCACAAATCACATGAAACATTAATCTACTCAAAGTCAAACCATGGGCATTAAAGATAATAAAAATTCACCCAAATAATTCCAACACAATGAGATTTAGCTCATGGGTTAGAGATTCAAATCCAAAAAAGAAAAACCATTCAACATCATTGTTTAAGTTTACGAATCACAAAGGTCAAATTAGAAAAGAAAGACAGAATTGCAGAAAGCTCCCGCTACTCTAACTTTCACTCTAATAATGAGGTTTGATACAAAACCCAAGGCAAAATTCTCTTCCCCTTCCTTGCGTCTGTAACTCTTTTGCTCTGTAAGTTGCTACCCTCTCCTCTCTTTCTTTGAGATTTTTCACGAGAACCTGATGCAGAGAGAAAAAACTGTTCTTTAATTCTTATCTCTCTTCGGATTCCCCTTTTTTCTTTTCTTTTTCCTTTTTTATAGGGTAGGTCCCTCCCTATTAGCACAGACCTTTTGCTTCCTCTTTTTCAGGGTGGTTTATCTGGTACAAGTACAACTGGCTGAGAGTAACGTGGACTGAGTACTGCGTCATTTTCCTGGAATTGCCATGGCATTCTTCTTGGCAATCTAACCAACATTTTGCCATGGCAATATTTCACTTCCTTCATTTTCCTACTCTTTTCTTTTTCTCTTCTCTTTTTCATCCTGCACTTGCTGCCAACCACAACCAACACCTTTCTTCCCCAATAATAAAGTAACAAATAATAAAATTTATAGCACAATCCAAACTTTGTTATGTAATGTTCTAAAAATATCTAAAAGTGCAAACATATTTACTTAATTAAAAACAATTAATTCAATCTAGAGGCTTGAAGTGTAACTCTTTTCAAGGGTTATCACACCCCCAAACCTAAATTATTGCTTGTCCTCAAGCAAAATATATATGAATATGTATGAATGCATGAATATTTGCCAAAACACACAGTTACCATTTGCACTATTGAACCATATGAAGTATATTTAATACCTCTATTCTCAGCATTCTTCTATTAAGAAAAAATTGGTTCGAGTTTTATAGGCTTGTTTAGCAAATGAAGTGCAGAAAATGTTTCCTAAAACTAAAAGTTCCTAAATAATTATGCAATTCTGACTATAGTAGACCTCTCTTAATGTATTTAGGATATCTTTCCTCTACACTCAGTGTCTCTATTCTCACTTATTTAGTCATTTCAAAATTCTAATGACAAATATAATTTTTTTTCTGGGGAATTCATATTGCCACATGATTTCTTTACTTGACAATTTCAATGGAGCATATACTAGATTACCAGGTAGTATATCATGACACAATTTGAATGTATTTCACTCGTAAAGCTAAGGCTTTTAACTAAAGAGATGGATAGAGAAAACAACTACCTCCTTAGCTAATCAGCCTATTACTACAGTGGAGTGTCCCTAAATTATTATTAATACAACATTTTTTTTACTCACTCTTATTTGAACTCATTTTTCTGATCAATAATATAATGGTGCAAACAAAACATTACTGACCTACTCAACAGTTTCAAACATTGAAGTGTAAAACTATTGCTAGGTTATTCATTGTCATTCATAACTAAATTATTGAATTTAGGTTCAAGAAATTCTAAATGCATTAAAAGAACCCTACTACAGATTTAATTGCATTGATACTTAAGTTATTCTACTTTTAGGAATCACTTTTCAAACAACTATCCTAAGCTAAACATGTTTAATCAAATTTCACAATTTTTTAAATTCATCAAAGAGTTATTATCCTCATCGAACATCACCGATATCAATATAGTCAGCATAGTTTAGCAGTTATTTGACATTTTTATGTAATGACAAAATGACTGACGAAATGCATGAATATTAAAGCATCTATCTATAGTGTACTATATTTACAACACAATACACCCCCAAACCTAAGGGATGCATTGTCCTCAATGTATGAACAATGAAACATGTTAAAATACAAAAACAACAGTTGACAATTATAAAAATGCAGTGACAACTAAATATGAATGCATGAAACATATGTTATAAAATGAAAGAAGAAAACAAAAGCCTGGAAGGAATTGGGGTTATACTAATTGGGTTGGGTTGATTTTTTGGCAGCACATTTCTAACACTACTTCCTTTCTTCTTCACCAACACCAACACCATCTTGAACGGATTTTCCAGTAGCTTGCTTGTAGCGCTTCCATTTTAGCTGGTTAAAAGGCATCTCTTCATCATCATCAGTATCTGACTTCGTGAGATCATCAATTACTTGATGAATCACATGTTCTTGTTCAATCATAGGTGCAATGGATTTTGGTGTAATGGTGGTGTCAACAGGTGTAGTAGTTTGAGCCACATCATCAAAATCCTTATCAAATTGAACATGCACAAATTCAGTTTTCTCCGCTTCTCCCTCTTGTTTTGTGGTCTTCTTCTCTATAATGGCTTCTTTGCCATCATCATCATCATCATCTGGCTCCAACAACAATTCTGAAGGAAAAACAGGGAATGCAGGCATAGGTCGGGTAAAGTTATTTTGAAGAGATTTCTTCATAACCTTATCTCTTTGTCGGACATACCCCCAAAATAGAGCCATTTCCTCTCAGCTCAGCCAAGATCAGTGACTAGCCTTAGTTGGTGTTTCTCCATCATTCGTAATTGTTGTTGCAACATCTTAAGTGCATCAATCACTTTCTACTCAAAGTTACTGTGAGATATTGATGAAGCAACATCAATAGTCATAGGTGGCGACAATGTAGATGTGGAACTCGGATGCCTTGGCATTTCCTCCCTATAAAATCTGAGGATGAGTTGCTTTGTTATGGCTTCTTTGTTGGGGATTGTGTCTTCATTCACTTTAATAGAAACCTTCGCCCTCTGACAAAGTATCGTAATGAGAGATAGAAAATTTAAGGTACCGACATTCTTCTAAGAGCAGTGGTGGACTTCCCTAAAAATAATACTTCCAACAATGATCTTATTGCCCATCATAATCAAGTGCAATAATAACAAGTGTTCTTTTGAAACAGTTTAGTTGTGAGTAGAAGGGATGAGATGAGTATTAAGAAAATGATACCAGACTCTACAGCGAGGCTTCAACGATAAAAGGTCAATGGTATAGTAATCATTTTGAGAAACTGTCTACTTTGTCCCTTTGACACATAAATCTATCAGAACTTGGTGGAGTCCTTCAATGGTCATAGTCTTGACAAATTGGGTGTATTCATCAAGGCTGTCAGATAAACCATATTAAGCATTGATGGAGTCTTCATCGAACATCACCGAAACACCACACATATATAAAAGCATTACCAGGAGAGGTGAGATGAGCATAAAATTCTTTCACTACCTTGGTGAGAACGCCATCGGGGTGGAGAAAAAAGATTTGCCATCCATGTTTCTCCACTACAGAAGAGATAGCTTCAGAGTAGCTCATAAAATGGGCATTTTGGAAAACAAAACCTTTTTTGGTCTCTGTGATATGTTCTGGGTATACTTTTCTTCCATGATTTTTTTTAAAAATGCTTGTGGAGACACCGATATGGAAGAAGATAGTGCTTGGCGAGCCATTGGAGAGACAATAGTGACTAGAAAAAAAAAAGGTGATACCTTTATAGTTTTATGGAGTAAAGGTAAAGAAAGCTGAAGAAGATGAAACGAAAAAGAAGTTAGAAAAGAAGTGAAACAACTAGGGTGAAACATGAGAAAGAATATAGCAATGACATAGGGGCTAAGATTAATCTGAGATTGTGGCCTGACACAGAAATTCAGCTGGAAAAGAAAAACAACAGAAAAATTAGTAAATTAAAATTAACTAATATATTAAATGAGCTGATTTATACAAACCTGGGCCATAATGTACTTGTAATAAAAGAAAATAACAGCTAAATAAACTTATTGAAGAAACTAAACAAAGAAATAAAAAGTAAGCAGTTCAAAAAGTGATGGATTTTTTATCACGAATTATAGGGGCTCCAAAGTAGTGCTTTAATTGTTGGCCATTGACTTTGAAAATGGAACCAGTCTTGCTGTCTTTAACTTCTATAGCTCTATGAGGATAGACATGCACTATCTAGAATGGGCCAGACCAAAGAGATTTTAATTTGCCAAAAAATAATTTAAGCCTGGAATTGAATAACGATACCTGTTGTCCAGGTGTAAATTGTTGTGGCAAAAATTTTTTGTCATGCCATCGTTTAATCTTTTCTTTGTACAGCTTGGCATTCTGATAGGTTTGTGCTTAAAATTCTTCCATCTCATTTAACTCTAATAGGCGGTTGGAACCAGCAGCGCTCCAATCTATATTCAATTTATTAACTTCCCAATATATCTTATGTTCAAGTTCAACGAGTAAATGACAGGGTTTCCCATAAAGAAGCTTGACAGGCAACATCCTCAATGGTGTCGTGGATGTAGTGCGATATGCCCATAAATCTTCATCCAATCTGGATGACCAATATTTGTAGTTGGGATTGACTGCCTTCTCCAAAAGTTGTTTAATCTTTCTATTAGAGACTTCTGCCTACCCATTTGTCTAGGGATGGTATGCCGTGGCAATTTTATGTTTAACTCCATACCTGTTCAGAGCATTAGCAACTAATTTGCAATCAAAGTGTGAACCTGCATCACTAATTAGAGCACGAGGGGTACCAAACTTGGTAAAAATATTTTTTTGTTGAAATTTCAGTACCGGTTTGGCATCATTTGTTGGTAAAGCAACAACCTCAACCCATTTAGAGACATAATCAACAGATAAAAGTATGTATACATTGCCCAAAAAAGGTGGAAATGGACCCATAAAATCAATTCCCCAAACATCAAATAGTTCCACTTCTAAAATAGTTTGCAAGGGCATTTCATACCCCATTGATAGATTTCCAGTTCTTTGAAAATGATCGCAAGCTTGGCAAAATTCATGAGCATCTTTAAACATGGTTGACCAATAGAAACTAGATTGGAGAACTTTTTCCGCAGTTTTCATGCCCCCAAAGTGCCCTCTAGATGGTGTTGAATGAAAATAAAATAAAATACTTTGAATCTCGTCATTTGGAACACACCTCTGAATTATCTGGTTTGCATAATGTTTGAATAAAAATGACTCATCCTAATAATACTACTTGGCATCATGGAGAACTTTTCTTCATTTTTGATTCGTGAGGTCAGGTGGCAGCAATCTACAAACCAAAAAATTTGTGATATCAGCATACCACGGTAATGCCATGGCAACTAACAGTTGCGTATCTCAGAAATTATCCTGAATGCGCTGAATATTACTATGTTCATTTCCTGCTTCAATTCTAGACAAGTGATCAGCCACTTGATTTTCTATGCCTTTCCTATCTCTAATTTCCAGATCAAATTCCTGCAATAGTAGTATCCATCAAATTAATCTAGGCTTGGCGTCTTTCTTGGTCACCAAGTATTTAATAGTAGAGTGGTCCATATAAACCATAACTTTGATGCCTACTAAATAAGCTCTAAATTTGTTGAAGTCAAATACCACAGCTAACAACTCCTTCTTAGTGGTAGTATAATTTAGTTGTGAATTAGTTAACGTATGACTTGTGTAGTAAATAGCATGAAATACCTTGTCCTTTCTTTGCTCAAGCATTGCCCCTACAGAAAAATCCCTGGCATCACACATAAGTTCAAAAGGTAAATTTGAATCTGGTGCTACGACTATTGGTGCTGTGACTAGCCATTTTTTCAACTCCTCAAATGCTTGTAAGCACTGCTCATCAAAATTGAAAGATCTGTTGTGTTCTAACAATGTACACAAGGGTTTTGATATTTTAGAAAAATCTTTGATGAATCGTCGATAGAATCTTGCATGGCCAAGAAAATTGCGAATACCTTTAACTGTGGAGGGTGGTGGCAATTTCTTAATAACTTTGATTTTTGCTTTGTCGATGACAATCCCTTGCTGTGAAATTTTATGTCCTAGAATAATGCCTTGACAGACCATGAAGTGGCACTTTTCCCAATAAAGAATAAGGTTGGTTTATTCATACTAACAAATAACTAACTTCGGATTTTTTAAACAATCTTCAAAAGTATCGCAAACACTGAGAAGTCATCCATAAAAACTTCTAAAAATTTCTCCACCACGTCCGAAAATATTGCCATCATGTAACGTTGAAATGTTTCAAGGGCATTGCATAATCCAAATGACATTCATTTGAACACAAAAGTTCCATAAGGACATGTGAATGTGGTCTTCTCTTGATCAGTTCTCCAAGCTCTTCAATCATTTCTACTTCAATTAAATCAATTGAGTCTGCATCATCATTACAATTATTGTGATAAATTTATGCAATTTCTTCTTGAATTATTGTGTCAACAATCTCTAGAGCATGACATTCTTCATCTATATCTACACACTTCATAGGATCTAAAACATTAAAAGTTATTTGCTGATCATTAACTCTCACAGTTCATTCACCTTTTTGTACATCAGTTAATGTTTTATTGGTTGCTAGAAAAGGTCTCGCAAGTATGATTGGTACCTCTTTATCAGCCTCACATTCTAGAATAATAAAATCTGCTGGAAAAATAAATTCGTCAAGTTTTACCAACACATCTTCTATTTTACCTTCTGGATATACATATGAATGATAAGCTAATTGCAAAGTGATAGTTGCAGGTCTCGCCTTCCCTATTCCCAGCTTCCTGAAAACATACATAGGCATTAGATTTATACTTGCACCTAAGTTGCATAATGCTTTGCCTACATAATGGTTTCCAATAGAGCAAGGTATAGTAAAACTCCTTTGATCCTTCAGTTTTGGTGGCAATTTGTTTCTCAGCATTGTTATGCATCCTTCAGAGAGAGCAACAATTTCGAACTCCCCTAACCTTCTCTTCTTTGATAAGATATCTTTCATCAATTTCACACAGTTGGAAATTTGTTTAAATGCTTCCACCAACGGTATGTTGATATGTAATTACTTTAGGATAACCAAGAATTTCTTGAATTAAAAATCTTGCATAGATTTCTGGAAACGCTAAGGAAAAGGTGGCTGTGGCTTTCCTTCTATTTGTTGAGGTTGTTTTGCGGTGACATTTTTATTGGCAATACAAGATGAATCCGCTTCAACATTTTTCTGGTTAATCTTTTCCTTTGTAGCTTGCTCCACTAATGCTTCTAAATTCTTCTTATTTGTGAAATTTGAACTACTTTCTTCAATAGTGGTGTCATTAACAACTCCTGATAACTGCGTACCACTTCTAAGTGTAATGACTTTACATTGTTCCTTTTCTTGAGATCATGAATTTTTGGTATCACTCGGCAGTGCTCCTTGCGGTCTTGGGCTTAATACTTTGCAATTTTCCCCACTTGATTCTCTAAAGCTTTTAAAGATGTAGCTTGACTTTGAATGATAACATCATTCTTGGCCATGTATTCCTTCAATAGATCTTCCATCGATGAAGAACTCAAAGCTGAATTTTGCTTAACATTTTGTCGTGACATAAGTTGGTTGTATCCAAGTAGTGCACCAGCAACTTTTATCGAATAACATTGCTGGAATTTCCCACCCCTAGATTACTCTAATTGAAGTTGGGATGTAGCTTCCACCCCGAATTTCCTAAATAATAAACTGAGCCTGGATTCTATGGGCATTCATAAAAAAACATGATCTTCTCCGAGGTAAAAACATGCTAACTTGACTGCTTTTATTTATGTACTGCAGCTGGTCTTTTTAGTGTTTTGATCATATTCGTTAAATATGATACTTAGCTGTTAGGGAAGTAATCGTATCAAGTTCCATTGCTCCAGAAACTCTTCTGCCAGTCCCTACTCTGGTAGTGGGGTATTGATAATCCTTGTTTGCTATCCTCTCTAGAATTTCGTATGCCTTATTATATGATTTATTGAGGAAAGTCCCATTTGTAGATGTGTCAACCACAATCCTTGTATACACATTCAATCCATTTTAAAACATTTCCATTTGTGTCCAATGTTGAAAACCATGCATCGAGCATTTTCTAATTAACTCATTGAATCGCTCCCATGCTTCATATAATGTTTCATCCTTAGATTGCTGAAAGGATGTAATATCGTTCCTCAGTTTGACATTCATGTTTGGAGGATTATATCTCAGCAAAAACCTCTGACAAAGTTCATTCCAGGATGCCACTGTACTTGACGACAATGCATTTAACAATGCTTTGGCACGATCTCACAATGAATAAGGAAATAACTTCAGTTTCAAGGAATCATCAAGAACACCTTACTGCTTGAATGAATCATAGACTTCCAAAAAGAGTCTTAAGTGCAACCATGGATCCTCGGTAGGCAATCCACTAAATTGCCCTACAGTTTGTAACATTTAAAACATCATCGACTTTAACTCAAAATGTTGAGCCTGAATATGTGGCTTGATAATTCTTAGATTCAGATAATCTAAGATCAACACTACATTTTCTTTGATGGGTCTGTCTTTGTCATATATTATTCGAGGAATATTAGCATCCCTTCCTTCCTGATATAATGGCTCTTCTTTAACCTAATCATTTCTAATTCTTTCCATTTCTCGCAATTCTTTTCTCTTTCTTCTTAATGTTCTCTCAATATTTGGATCAAAATAATACTCTTCAATTGCTGAAATATCTCTACTCATGCACCAACAAAAAATCTTGAAAAACAAAAACAAAAAATTAAAACAATGAATGAAGCTAAACTAATAAAATTAAAGAGTTAATAACACTGAAATTTTCACCAAAATTGTCGATCCCCAGCAATGACGCCAAAAACTTGTGGCATGTGAATGTGTGATGTGAATGTGCAAGTATACACGTCGAATAAAGTAATAAAGTGATCATTAAGTATCGTCTCCACAGGGATCAAAATTCATTAAAATAATTGGTTATTCTATTACTATGAAATTGACTAATTAAACTGTGCAAAAGAAGCAGATGAAAAATTGATAAAGAAATTTAATGAATGGATTAAAAAATCAATTATGAATGAGAATATGTTAAGACAATTAAAATGCTGTGGCAAATCTCAAAGAATAAGTGGGAAAGAGTTTGTACTATTGAATGATAAGGTTGGAATTACTCAGGCTTTATTTTTATATCACAATAATGCCATGGCAAAATCTTGACCATTCTACTACTCAGGGACTCACTACTGTAGTCTGTTTCTTTCGAAAGCCAGACTTTAAACTATCATTCTGAGTTTTTGTATGTCTATATAACTCAAGAATGATATCCAGATTGTTCTTCCTTTCCCTGTAAAAATCGCAACTTCTACGTCTAAAGTGTTGCAAATATTCTTTCGAATACTTGCCTGTATCAACCGATAATAATCTAATCTATTTAATCTTTCCATAATTAAATTAGATCTAATAACATACCATATAGTCATTTATGTCTAGATCTTGCATGCATGCATTTAAAAAAATCACAAATTGAATGAAATAGTAATCTACTCAAAATCAAACCATGGCCATTAAAGATAATACAAATTCATCCAAATAATTCCAACCCAATGAGATTTAGCTCATGGGTTGGACATTGAAATCCAAAAAAAAAAAAAAGAGAAACCATTCAACATCATTGTTTAAGTTTACGAATCATAAATTTCAAATCAGAAAATAAGGATAAAATTGCAGGAATTTCTCGCTACTCCAGCTTGCACTCTAATAATGAGATTTGATACAAAACCCAGTGCATAATTCTCTTTCCCTTCCTTGTGTCTGTAAGTCTTCTGCTATGTAAGCTACTACCCTCTCCTCTCTTTCTCTGAGATTTTTCACGAGAACCTGATGTAGAGAGAAAAAAATATTCTTTACTTCTTCTCTCTCTCTAGATCCCCTTTTCTCTTTTCTCATTCCTTCTTTATAGGGTAGGTCCCTCCCTCTCAGCACACACCCTTTGCTTTCTCTTTTTCAGGGTTGTTTATCTGGTACAAGTACAATTTGCTGAGAGTGACGTGGATTGAGTGCTGCGTCATCTTACTGGAATTGCCATGGCATTCTTGTTGGTAATCTAACCAACTTTTTTTTGTGGCAATATTTCACTTCCTTCATTTTTTGACTTTTTTTTCTCTTCTCTTCTTCATCCTGCACTTGCTACCAACTACAACTAACACATTTTTCCCTAATAATAAAAGTAACAAATAATAACATTTATTACACAATCCAAGTTTTGTTATGAAATGTTCTAAAAATATCTATAAATGTAAACACATTTACTTAATTACAAACAATTAATTCAATCTAGAGCCTTGAAGTGTAACTTTTTTCAAGAGTTATTAGTGAATTGTGTATCAGACTTAAGGAGAAAAGTAGTAATGCAAACAGGGTAGTTGGAGTGAGTAAATGCAATGAGCGAGGTACATATCAAACACTTATCTAGTGTTTTACATTTTGACTTATCATTGGCTTGGCAAAGACACAGGGGCCCTTTCAGTGTTCTTAAGTGGGAAAGCCAAGGGTGTGACATCTCGTTTTTTAGTGGTGTCAAAATAGTGGTTTCGGAGCCATAAATCTGACGTGTGAGCCCGTAAATATTATTATTTAATATTTACGAATAATATATGGTATTTAAATAAATTTTTAATTGCCAATTTATGCTATTTGAATGAATAATTAGGTTCAAGTGGTATGATCCTAAATAAAGTGGTTTTAGAAAATGAGGTATCGAGACCTCGTTTCTATAAAACAAGCCATAAATATTTATAAAAATATTTACGAGTGTTATTAAGGTGGTATTAAAGTTTCGTTAGGAAATTTTAATGTTTAGATAGTTAATTAATTGAAAAGGACTAAATTGTAAAAGTTACAAAAGTTGGATTTTAGTAACTAAATGAGTCAAATAGAATTATTGAAGGGATTTAAATGGCAATTATGACATGTTCTATTATGATGGACGGTGAATGAGTGATTTTAGTTATTTAAATTAAAATTTTATAATTTAATATAATATTAATAATAAATTAAACATAAAATATGGAAAGAAAACTAACCATCTTTTTCATTCTTCTCTCCCACCGAATAAGCCACCATGGAAGGAAAATTTCAAAGCTTCAAATAATTTTAACATTTGACCTTTTTGTATGGTAAGAAATCTAAACTCGTTTTTAGTAATTTTTATGTTTTTGAGATCGTTGCAACTAGGTCCAACTAGCCCGTACCTTTGTTTTTGAAACTGTTAAAGATTTTAAAAATTTCAATTGATGAATATTTATGATTTTAGACGTTAAATTATGAATTTGAAGTATTGGTTGTTAATTATAAGTATTTTGTTAAGTGATTTTGATGAATTTAATGATTAGGGATTAGATTGTTGAAATATTAAAATTATAAGGATTTAATGTTTAATAACAACAAATATGGGCTGTAGTAAGGTTCCAATAAATTTTCTAAGCTTAAATTTAAGTAAAAATGGTTAATTTGCTTTTTTTAGGCTCAGGGACTAAATTGAATAGAAGTAAAATGTTGGGGGCCATTTTTTAAAAATGACAAATAGGACTTAATTGCATAAAATGAAATGGTTTTACTACATAAAAGGAAATGGTTTTACTATCTTAGTTAATGAATTGAATGAAATTAATAATTTAAATCAAGAAGTGGAAAATCGAGGAGAAGAGAAAATTACCAAATAATCTATGTACTTAGTCCATGCTGCAATTTAGCCAGGTAAGTTCGTATGAACTATAATTGCTTTAATGTGGCTTGGATTGAATAATTATTATGTTTTTTTGTTTAAATGAATCAATATGTAGAAATGTATTAATGCCATGATGAATTGACATTTATTGAGCCCTATTTGAACCTTAGGAATTCGTAGGATACAAATGACATGTCATTAGGGTTACCATGTTTCGGGTGCTGGTCCTGAATGTCCTAGTGATGGCTGAGGTCCGACATTTGTTGTGGATATTCATCATCTTGTGTAAGTAGCATTGTGTAGTTTACATTTCGACCGTCAGCTTGTTTAAGCAGACCCATTTTACGGCTCGAGTGAGCAATGATGTAAAGGAAAAGGAAATGAAAGGTTATATGTTTAGCACACTTTGTGTGAGCTTTCCCACATGTCCGATGTTATTCTGAATGGTTCAACGGGCATGATAAAGGAAGGAACGGTAAGTGTTCCAATCAAATATGTTATGAAACTATAGAAAGGTATGAAATGATAATGATCAATGAATGTATATCTATGTTTATGAAAAGTATGAATTCAATGGTATTATGTTCATGCAAATCTATCTTACCATGTGATAATTCAATTGAGTTATGTGTTAAAGCACTAACATGTGTTGTTGATGATGCTTAAGCTTGTGCCAAGCTTATGTTGGATTATATCATGCTTAATTGTAATGTTATACATTGAAATGGTAAGTGTCCAATTGGAAATATGCTTATGTTCACGAAAAGGTAGTATGAATTAAAAGATGTATTTTCTAATGAAATGGTTTATCATGTGGTTGATCCCAAAAGAGTTATGTATAAATGCACTAACTTCTGTATTGATGATGATGTTTAAGCTTGTGCCAAGCTTGTGGTTATGGGTGATGTTTATGCTTAAGTCTTGTAGTATGCAAATGAATCGAGTAAGAAATGGTAATGAAACGGTAAGTTCATAATTGAGATGTAATATGATGATAAAAGGATTGATGAGTTGAATGAAGTACTTATGTGTGAGAAATTTACTTATGCTATGGATGAATTTACCTATGTCATGAATAAATACACTAATTCATGAATTGATAATATTATTTAAGCTTATGCTAAGTAAAAGGAATGGAAAGTAAGTAAATGGAATGGTAAGTAAGTAAATGGAGTGATTCATAGTCTTATGAAAAGGTTAATGATTGTGTAATATGTCTTATAAAATCCTATTATGTGAGGAATGAAAAGTACATGTGATGTTGATAGACTTACTAATTTGTGAGTTGATGGTTATGTAGTTGATAAATCTTGAGGCATTGGTATAGGTTTATATTTAACCTATAAAGTTCATTGTTGAAATGGAATGTTATGTTTAAAGTTTATACGAGCTTACTAAGCATTCATTGCTTACGTAATTACTTTCCTTTACTTTTCATATTATCAAAAGCTCGATCCGTTTGGAAGCTCGTCGGAGATCTATCACACTATCCATCATAAATATCAATAGTTTTTGATGTTTTAGCCAAGTTTATAATGGCATGTATAGGTGTAGTTGTGTTGGTATTTAATTGAATGTTAGTTGATGATATTGGCATGTATAAGTTGTTTTGGTACCATTTGATGTTAGTTGGTTAGTGTCATTTTGGTACTTATAGATGCCTTATTAGTATGTGTTGATTTGGCAATGTGTTGATGCATGTTTGAATGGCCAAAGTGATAAGTGATGAATTGTTCTCAATATGGTCAAGTTATGGTATGATTTGGAAATGGTATTGAACTAGATGATTATGAATGTAATGTGGTCAAGCATATACATATGTTTAGGTAAGTTTGAAAGTTGCAATTGCGGTGCCTTGTATGGTCTATTGGTTGAATGGTTAAGAACTATTGAATTGGTCATTTCATGCATGTTTTGGTAAGGTTTTGAAGCTTTGAAGTTATGCATAAAATGTTTGTAGGTACATGTTTGGTTTGGTAATGGAAATGACTTGATTTTAGCCAATTTCATGTCCACACAGCTTGAGACATGGGTGTGTGACTCAATCATGTGTGACACATGGCCAGAACTGGCCGTGTGTCTCTTGTAGGGTTTAAGGTATGCAAGTCAGGCTATTACACGGCCTAGCACATAGCTTGACATACGGGTGTGTGTGGCTAATTTGAGAGTTACACGGCCTGGCGCACGGGTTTGTGGCTTGGTCGTGTGACCCAACCACGAAAGTTGCACGGACACGGGCTAGGACACGACCGTGTGTCCCTATTTTGATTTTTACATAGCCTGAGACATGGTTGTGTGTTTCAGCACTGTGAGTCACACGGCCTGGCCACAGGGCCGTGTGACCCCTACAATTCAATTTTTTCCAACTTTTTCTTAAATGTTCCACATGTTTCCAATTTAGTTCCAAATCATTTCAAAAGTGTTTCTAAGGCTTCGAAGTCTTGGTTAAGGGACGATGTGCATGTATTTGTATGGTTTATATCATGTTTACATTGAGGTTTAAGATGTATGTTTTAAAGTTATGTTTTTACAGTAATGCTCCGTAACCCTATTTCGACGACAGATATGGGTTAGGGGTGTTACAATGGAGATTACAAACTAGAGTTGGCAGGAATACTCAAGGTTAACCTAGTGTTTAATGCAGGAATACCGAAGCCTATTTTTCCAGATCAAAGGATCTCGACAAAGGCAAGTAAGAGCGGTGGGCTCTTGCAAACGAGCTGTGCCAAGGAGAGAAACAATTCAAGTTAAGAGACGACAAAAGCTGAGGCAAGTGTTTCGATGGGCGGGACTACCTTACAGAGAGGCAACTTAGGAATTGATCGAGGCATCAAGAAAGTTCTAAGGCAAGTCATACTAGTGTCATTTCGAGGACACAATAAGGGCGTTGCGAGAATGGATGAGGAAGGATGTCACAGGCCACTGATCAAAGCTCGTGATGATTGCGTAAAAAGCATCCCATGGAGATCAATCAATTAAATAGAGCTCATTCTTTCACATCCCAAAAAAATTGGGTTAATAGAAATTGGGTTAATGAACCGAGAGTGGTCACGCCCGAATTTTTTTTAGTGATCAAATAGTGGTGGAGGTGTCCTTGATGATTTGTGTTTGAATCCCTTCCCTCACTTATTTTCTATGTGGTGGAATTTTTTTCAAACCTTCGCAAAGGTCACACCATGTTTTTAAAATAAATTGTGTAGTTTGTGAACAAGGAATAAATATGACTTAGTGGTTAGGAGCTTTAAAAATATCCTAGGGTCCTAGGTTCAAGTCTCCATACTCACAACCTTTTTATTGGTTTTTTTGCCAACTTTAGCATGTTAACACCTCCATTTCCGTCCAACTCACTTACCATGCATGAGGAAGATTCTTTCCTTTTCTTTTCAAGTCAACATGCCTTATTTAGAAGCATTATCCCCTTTTTTCTCCTTTGTCCCCTAAACATGCCCTTTTCTCCATCCTTGCCATATGAATTGATTTATTGTACCTAGAAAATCACAATTCACCTATTGAATAATTTTTCATTACACTTCTCCCCTATTGCCGTCCCTCTCCCTACCTTCTTGGAATGACGAAAATGTGCAAGTGTACACAATCGCAACAAGTAATAAAGTGACAAGTAAATGTCGAGTTATCGTACCCACAGGGACTGTAAAAAGGAATATTTAGGAAATCAATGTTAAAACACTTTGGTGATGACAAATATTTTGGTTTAAAGATGATTAAAAACTAAGGGTTAAAAGCTAAGTAAAAAAATTAAAAATAAAAAAGTTCTAATGCACGATTTTAAATAAGGTTTAATCAAGATGATATAATTTTGTTGGACTAATTACATTTATTTAACTTAGAATTATTAAACTTATGTTATACTGCTACGAACAAATTCACGGCAACTCGGTAATTTGCTAACTACTGCTCATACATACTTATTAAATTAATCAATCTCTTGAACATTTTTCAATGTCAATCCAAGGGATTAATCAATCTTTACAAGCATATAAAAGATCAAGTGAGGTAACAGAGTATTTCTACCTTGAAACTGTTTAATCACAATAATCTTGCATGTTATGCAAGGCATATGTATCGCCAAATACAATGCTAAATTAACTTCAGCTACCTTAGAAAAATAAACATGCACTGATTAAGTATTGTGTCAACTAATTACAATTTCAATACGATTTAAGAATTAATTCATTAGTTATCTAACAATTAATATTGCAAGAATAACTTAGGCATATTTTTACTTAATCAAGCATCTTACCGAGGCTTATAACAGCACAAACACAATTTTAATAATTTAAGCAGGCAAAATATAATCAACCCAACACGGATTAAATTCAAGCTAGATTGATTAAAATAACCATTTCAATAGCATAAATATTCATAAAAATGTTTTTCAAAACAACAATGAAATTTAAAGAGATAGGGAACAAGAAGCAAATCCGGTGTTTCTCCGGGGCTTGACTGAGTTCTCCTTTCTTCATTCTCTGTTGTCCTCAACTATCAAGGTGGTTTATGAACACTTTAATTGCTGCTCAACAATGGCTGACGAGGACCTTTTTCCCAAGAGAAGAAATCGAAACTTGAACAAAGGGAAAATGGGAAGGAAATGTTGAGAGAAACTGAGAGAGGAGAAGAGAGAATGAGAGTGTGAGGGATGAGTTGAATGATCAGTAAGGGGTGGATTTTATAGCTGATTGTGGCTGCTAAAAATAGCAAATTCCATCAGCCAAAGAGACCCCCCTTGGCCGGCCACACACATGGAAAAGTTGAGAGATTCAACTTTGCTAAAAATAGCCTGGGGCAAATCCATAAAGCCACATTTTTTGGAGGGGTTTGAATGCAAGGTTGAAAGTTCTTCAAGGGCTTCTTTGCAAGCTTATTTAGTTAGCTAAAATGGGGCAGCCCAATTGGTGGCTGGTTCGGTTCACTAGATTTGGTTCAACCAATGCGGTTCAACTGGACCCTTTTTTCCATAATTGATTAATAATAATTTATTTAGCCCAAATTAAATTGGGAATAAATTAAAATTAATTATATTATGAATTAAAACACATTTTTGGACCATCTTAGGCTGGGAATAAATTTGCCTCAATGCTTCAAATTTTTTCTCGGTTTTATTCTTCGAGCATTGTCTGCCGAGCCAATTTTTGCCTTTTGTGCGAATCTGTTGAAAATATACAAAATTAATCAAAATTAAATATAAAATTAATTAAAATTCATCATGTTCATATTTTTAACATAATTTAATTATTTTATAATATTTAATTATTTTTCGACAAGAAGTTAACCGAAATAGCATGATTTTAAGTTAAAAAGGGCATGTAAAAACACATAAATTTTCGTGTTTCCACTTCTCTCTTGCTCTCCATTTCTCTTCTTTTGTTTTAGCCATCAACCACATTTGCACTATTTTTTCCTCCTCTCCTTCATCACTCCCCTGCCAACTGAACCACTGCTAGATCTCCGCTTTACCGTCACTCCTCTCCTTTTGTGGCTCCACCATCACCCTAGCACCACCATTCACCATCGTGGCCGTCACCATTGTGCACTACCATAAAAAATAACTTTCTTTTTCTCTTTTCTTCTTCTTCTTCTATATTTCTTTTTCCCTTTTCAATCTCTACTTCTTTTCCCTAGTGTCGCAACACCCTTCTCCCATTCTCCATTGGGTCCTCACTGGACTGCCATCGCTGTTGCACCATCGTGCTTCTATCGATGATTACCGATCCTTTCTCCTTTCTTCATCATTTTTCATTTTATACCACTCCCTATAGTAAACAAAACCTCATTTATTTTATTTTCAATAGGTTTTTAAAATATTTCAATATTATTATTATACTTTAGACTCACTTTTTCCAAGTGATTGATATTTTTAGATCTGATTTTGTCATCAACTCAAGACCCTAGTGGCCCAACATCCCTTCTGATTCAATTGATTTAGTGTAAGTATGGTAGTGGATGTAAAAAACTATTTCTTCCCTACCTTTTCCTTTTGGCTGAATTTTTGTAAGAACTTATAGGGTATTTTTCCTCGTGTATTAACATATCGTACTCTATTTTTAATGAAGGGTCGATTGACACCATTCTGGAAAGCTCCTAGTTTTGGGAATAAAAGCATCGTACGAATGATTATTTATAAGAATCATTATTTCGTTGGTTAAGATCTGAGTGTAGACATTCTTTAGAGTGGAGTTTCACACCGGATCTACTATCAGGTGTGGGACTATCTTGATACAAGTTATATATATCGTTAAAATGCTTAAATAAAATATTATTGATTGATATATGTTTTATATGAATACTTTAAGTATTCTAAAATTGGAGATTAAATCCATCAAAATAGACTATACAAGTAAGTGATTCCGAAACAACTATTTTGTGAAAGTATGTTGTGTGGTTATGTTTATTACTGATTTGAAAAGCATATTGTTCTAATTCTTATGTTATGTGACATTATGGCATAAATGTAGTATATGAATGTTAAAATGTGATGTTTTGATAAATCAAGATAATCTTTAAATTGCATGTTAAAGCATGCCTATGTGATACTATTTAAATGATTGGATGAACATGATCCATATGCCTAAAAGTGAAATTCTGTAACAAAGTGAAAATATGATTATTGTAGCCATATCACATGCATGGGGTGGAACATGTGTAAGGAGGAAGTATTGGCAGTTTATCTACATCACTGGTGGCTTGACCACATTATTGGCAGCTTGTTTGCATTACTAGCAGTTTATCTGCAATACTAGCAGTTTGTTTGCACTACTAGTGGCTTGTCCACAAATTGGAGTGTTTGGATGGATGAGTTCTAGGGAACTCTGTTTTAGAGTGTAGCGGTGATGGGTAGGATGTTTTTAAAATAAATCTGCATAACTGTTTTATAAAAATTGTGTTTCCATGATCATGTGCATAAAGAGAATTGATTATTTCGTAAGATAATTATATGTTTATTGATTTTTATTTGTTAAAAGACTCACACTGGGCTTTAAAAGCTCACTCCCTTAGTTACATAACCTTTCAGGTAATACTCGAACTTAGGGCTTGGATTCGATATTCGGTGGATGTAACACCCCAAACCCGGCCTAGACGTTATGGCTAAATCCAGAGATGTCACAAGGTAGGGTTTTGAAAATGGAATCGTTTCGTCAAACCATTCAAGTTTTAAAACTCATATTCGTTTATATCTATATTTGAAAGCGTTTACTTAACTTATTTATTTGCCAAAATGTAAGTTACAACGGAAGTCATAAAACGTTTAATTAGGAAATCTCGTTTGTGTTTTAAGAAAACCTTTGTTTTGATAAAACCATGTTTTATGCTATTCGTCTCAAATAAAATATTTAAATCGAAAACTTAAATCCAAAATAAAACCAAAAGCCCGAAGAGTCCAATTTTTACAAAACTTCCAAATTAATCTTTAATTTAAAATTAAACCATAATCATAAAGTCGGTAAAGCCGGTTCATAGACGAGTGGTCATCACGAGACTCCACCGCTCCGATCCGCCTAAGTCTGTGGATTACCTGAATGAAATAGACAAATAGTTGTGAGTTTATGTAAACTCAGTGAGTAACCCATAGAAATAGATATGCAAAACATAAAGAAATCCCAAATACAGCTAGATTCAGATTCGGACTCGGACTCATGTCCATTTTAGACACAAATAACAGTTACAGATATGCAGATCAAATATACAGAATCCTACCCCGTCCTCTACACACCAACTTCGACCATCCCATCACACCATGTGAGGTTAAAAACACCCACCCATCCCTACACAACATATCATGCCATTACGACACATATCAGACAAAGTGCAACCAAGTTGCCAGAATATAGGCAAAGGTCGCCTTACAGAACACTTCCTCCATATATACAATCCAACCCCAAAAACAGATACAGAATGTATATATAACATGCTTATGATGCTTGTCTACATATATCAGATATATATATATAGCTGAATAGTCAGACATGCATAACAGTGTCCTACTCAGAGCATACCATCAAAATATCAGATCATATAATCTAGGGTTTTGTTCACCCTTACCGACCCTACGGTAGGCCCATAGTCGATCGAAACGACCCGTGCTATCCTTGGGAAAATTTTAGAATTATGGGCCCACATGCCCGTGTGACCTACATGCCAATATTGGCCTTGCTCATGTGGCCCACATGGCCTGGCCCAAAACCTACACGCCCGTGTGTCATGCTCGTGTCGGCCCACACGCCCAACTTGGCCAAGCCAGTGTGGCTCACACGGCCACACTCACACACGGCGAACCACACGGGCGACCACACACCCATGTGGCGTCGACAAAATAGTTTTTTGGCTTTTGCCGAAGTTCGATTTGCTACATTTTGGATACATACCTGATTCATTTAAGATGCTACAGTAATCCCGAGGCCTCTGAAACCTAATAAACAGCACCATTAACCAATTAGCAAACAATTCACGAATCGACATAAACCCGAAATAACGCCCCTAACTTACCGATAATATGCACAGACACTAGTGCGATTTAGGCTGCCGAAATAAGACTTCACCATTCACACCCTTCTCCTACATCACAGATTTATAGAAATAAAATTCCCTATAACATCGAGTACGCTACAACGAAGAGAAAATACCAACACAGCTTACCAAAATCGCTACGCCAAATAAGAATAGCCCCTCTTATCTAAATCACACGAAGAGCACCAAAAATTGAAATACAAGGCGATGATCGAACCAAAATTTTGAATAGATTAGAAAGGGGAAAAACGAAAGAAAGGGGGAGAATGGAGAAAGAAAACTCACGTCAGAAATTTGGAGGAGAGAAGGAAAACCAAAATTTTGAAAAAAAACAAATAAAATCTGATAACTCCTAATATCCCAACTCCCCACTATTTCCTCAACTACAGCTATCCACTCACTCAGACTCCCAATCCCATCCAAACTCTCCCTCGACCAATCGAAACAAAAATAACATTCATGCTTGCACAAGGATTCGAACACAGGACCCCCAGCACACTAAATCCCTTACCACTCGAACTAGTAGGATTATTCTAATTTAGATTAACAGAAAATTTTATATAAGTCCAATTACTAATCTAATCCAGTCAGAAATTATTAGTTCAACTTCAAATAAAAAATTATTTATAAACTAAATTTAGATTATCAATTAAACAAACTAACCTAATTTTTTCCTTGTAAAATTAGAAAATATAAAGGATAAATCGATGGTCAATTGATTCATTAATCATTAACTAAGCTAATAAATCTATACCCATTACATTGATTGTCACTCTTAGCTAGGAATCTCCTCTTGGTCTCATCCTAAACTAAAAGATAGCAGATAATATTATCTCTTGATCTTACCTAGGCATATAGATTACCTCTTAGTCTCACTACTCGACACAATCATATCTAGCTATCTAAGGATAAACTCTCATCTCGATCTCATTTATCTCAGTTTTTCACTACAGGCGTCAATTCTGGCGTATTAAGCATTTCGATATAATAGAACAACCAATCAATCAAGAATGGACATAAAATTAAGCTAACAAACAACCAGAAAATCAACCATCCAACAAATTTAGCACATAATCAAACTTAAATTCCTAATAAACATTTTATCAAACACATGGTAAGCATAAAATAAGAGTGAAGAGTTTGAGAAATGCTCATTTGATTGATGGAAATCCAATAAAGCCCAAGAGGTTACTTATTCATCTACCGTTATTTAGTGTAGCAGATTTAACTAGTTTTTGCACTTTAGGATCTTCAACACAGGCATTTCAGTTAAGTTTTAATTACGTTTTCACAATTTTAGTTACATCTAATAAAATGTATAATTTGAGTCTTTTATTGACCTTAAGGGCCAAATAAGGCCTAAAGGTGAGCTAATCTACTTTGTGAGCGTGCAAAAGACCATTAGAAGGCGTGCTAACTCAATATTGGTTGCTGTGTTGCAACACAAAGAGCTGGATGTCGAAACATAGAGAGTATAATAGAAGAATTTTAAGACTACCTTCGGTGTCGCAACATAGCCTGATGATGTCGTAATACACCAATGAAGATGAAGCATACTACTCTCGATTTCGCGACACATGACTTGTTGTGCCGTGGCATCACCTCTATACAGTAAAAAATCACGAGCATAGGGCATTTTGGTCCACACAATCAAACATTAAGTATGAAGACGATAGCTAACCTAGGGTTAAGGACGATGACCACTCTAAAGTCTATAAATAGGCTCAATTAACACATGTTATAGACAACTTTCATATTGTATAATTTTCTTCCTAGTTTTAGTCTTTAGTTTTTCCTCTTTTTAGGCTTTAGGTTTATTTTAGTTTTTATTCTTGCTTTACGAAAGAAACCAGATTTGTGAACGTGATCAAAATTTGTGAGGATTGGACATTTTATTTTAATACAAATAAGGTTTCTTCTAAACTTTATACTATTGAATCATTATTAATGTCTAATCTTTATATCAAATTTATATTGTTTATAAGATCCAAGACGAACTAATCCTCATGTGGGGGATTAGAGAGTGGAGGTATGATTAATTATCTGTTTTAGAGGGTTCTCTTAGCGGATCAATTGTGCAGGAAAGAAAGAACTTAAACCCTAGGCCTGACGACCCTAGGAAATCATTAAGGTGGAAATTAATCCAAAATTGGTATGGCTTGTCCGTGAACACCTTAACACTGAACTGGTTTGGACTGTGAGGTCGAGAGATAAGTCGTTTTTGTCGACTCATTATTCTAATGGAAGATTGAAAGATCCTGCTAGGATATCAACTAGTTGATTGAACAAGAAAACCTGAAGTGACAGTTGATTATGATTATCAAAGCAAGCTAATCAACCATTCTCAAATTTGATAAATTTACTATCTGATTTCTTGATATATTATTATCATTATTATTATTATTAAGAATCCTAAAAACCTTTCTTCTACTTTAATCGTAATATAACTAATCTAAAGTGCTAATTAGATTTATTTATGCATAGGTTAGAATTAATTTAATGCTCCCTCTTTTGGGTATGATTCTCAGAGTAATCATCTACTCTGTTGTAACTATATTACAACCTGATACGTCTGGAGGTTGTCAAGTTATTGGCATCGTTGCTAGGAGGCAACGTCACTAATTTAATTTTAATTTTTGCATATTGATAGAATAATTAGGAAATTCTTAAATTATAGGTATGATTTTATTTTCTTATTTTTACCAATTTCTTCTATTTAGGTTTATTGTATGACTCATAGTAGAGGAACATCTATAGAGCCAGCCATAAATCCAAAAAGAATAATACGCATGAATTATCAACAACAACAACAATAGCAACAGATGTAGAATCCACCACTTGTTGTGGGCAATGTACCTCATGAAAATCCATTGTTCGACAAAACTAACAATAGAAACTTAGAAGATCCACCACCACCACCACAAATACCCGCAAACATTAATATGGCGCATAATGAAAGAACTTTTATGGAATATGGTTCAAGGGAGTATAATGAGGCCAACCATCATGCCCAATAACTTTGAGATCAAGGCAGCGATGATCAAGATGATCCAAAATAATTTTCAATTTCGAGGAACGAAAATAGAAAATCTAAGTTAGCATTTTAAACGGTTCCTCCAGCTTTGTGACACTTTCAAATATAACGGGGTCACCGATGATTCTATTCATCTTCGGTTTTTACCCTTTTCATTAATTGATAATGCCTTTTCTTGGTTAGATTCGTAGACACTAGGATCCATCATGACATGAGACAAACTTGGAGGAAAGTTCTTACAAAAGTTTTTCCCCATTAGTAAGACGGTCCAACTAAAAAGGGAATTTTCTATGTTCAAACAATTAGATGGAGAGAGTTTTCACAAAGCTTGGGAGCGTTCTAAGAGCTTAATGCCCACATCATGGATTGCCTGAGTGGTTACGATTGCAAATTTTCTACAGCTGGTTAGATGTACATGCAAGGTTAGGATTAAATGGAACTGCAGGAGGTGTCTTAATAAATTGAACATACGAGGATGCGTACAAATTAATAGAAAATATGGCGATGGACTCCTCCTGCCAGTGGCCAATTGAACAACACACTTATAGCTGGAGACCATCTACGATAAAGGCTGTCCAGGAGGGTGAAAGATATCAATAGTCAGTGGACAGACTTAACCACATAGAATCCGCAAGCAGTGCACCATTCATGCATGGAGGAGACAAACCACTCTTCCATTATATTAACAATCACACTAAGGATGTGAATTACATCAGAAATAGGGGTGGAAACCCTTATTCAAATACATACAATCTCAGATGGAGAGAACACTTGACCTTGAGATGGGGAGGAAATTAAGGAGGAGGTAATACTTCGAATTAGGTTAAGAATACTAATTATCAACTTCTTTATTTACAAAAAACCTTAGGAAAGGGTCAAACCCAAATGACTATACTATATGTGGTCAATGCTTGGATCAGATCAAGAGGAAAATACTGTAAATAAGGATGAACATGAAGCAGGTACAGTCTAAGTGCACCAGTTCAGCAAAAACATTAACTAAGCTAGATGATTAGATGAGCCAATTGATGAGTATGATGGGAGATATGAAAAGGGAAATTGGCACCAACATTCTTTGCAATACTGAAAATAATCCTTGAAAGGAAGGGAATGAGCATGTGAAAGCAATCATGCTCCATTCGGGTAAAATCTTGAGTAGCCAAGAAACTCTGATACAAGAGGAAACAAGAGAGAATGTAGAAGATCTTCATGAAGACCCCCGAAAGGCTGACAAAGACCAGAACCAGAGGAGGTAACTAAACTGGTAGCTGAGTCAGAGAAAGATGCAACCAAAGAACCTACCAACACACAAGTACCATTCCCTTCAAGGTTGGAAGAGAAATAAAAATGAGATGAAAATGAGTTTGTCAGCCTTTTGAACTTTTTGAAAACATCAAATGTTAACCTGCCTTTGATTGAACTAACTGAAAATGTCCCTAAGTAAGCTAAATTTTTAAAAGAAATCATGTCTAGTCGTAGGAAAATTAAGGTAGGTGAACAAGTTAAAATGAATGCTTCTTGTAGTGCTATTATATCTAGATAGGTTCCCCAAAATTTGAAAGACCCAGTAAGTTTGACAATTCCCATAAAGATAGGGAGCATTCATTTCAGTAGATCCTTATGTGATTTAAGAGCTAGCATCAATTTACTGCCTCTATCAATATGTGAGAAACTCAGGTTAAGGGACCTCAAGAACACGCAAATTACACTTCAGTTGGCTAACAGATCTTCAATGCATCTGAAAGGAGTATTGGAAGATGTGTTAGTCAAATTGCGCATCTTTATCATTTTGACAGATTTTGTAGTCTTAGACTTTGAATAAGATAGAGAGATACCCATTTTGTTAGGTACACTTTTTCTAACTATGTCAAGGTCTACCATTGACCTGGAGAAAAATGAATTAACCATGAAGATCAATTGTGAAATAGAAAATTTTCAATGTGCTCACCAACAGAGTGGGGAAAATAAGAGGAAATTAGGTGAGCATTGTAGTGAAATATCTATTTGTAACCCTAACTACCTTGAATCAAGGGATGTATTTTCTACAAACAGTGCTGGTCGAAAGAACATGTACAAGGAAAGAGACAAGTGGAAGAAGGTGGACTGACACGACGGGCGATGTACTAACAATGAAAGAACTAGAGAAGCATCCATATATGCATCAATGGAGCTGTTGGATGAATCCAGTAGTAAAACTTGATAATTTGAATCAATATTTTTTTTGTAAATTATTGGATATCTAACTAACTATTTAGTCTAGATTCTTATTTTTATCAAATTTTTAGGAACCGTGACACTCTAGAAATTGGAAGTTTGGGTAAAAACAGAGTCAGTGTCGTAACACGACAACCCCATGTAGCAACACCAAGGCCAGAATCAAAGGAATTGAGAAAACCAACTCGATGTCACAACATGGACTCTATGTGTCATGACACCGAAGACAGTATACCAGAATTCCAAAATTCCAAAGTTCCTCGTGACATTTAAACCTGATGTCGCAATAACTGCAAACTGCCAGGGATGTCGTGACATGAAACCCTTGTGTCGCGACATCGCTAAAATTTTTGGTAGGGTTGGCTCGACCCATTCGCACAACTCGATTGCATAATACTTATTTTACTCAGTTTTAGACATGAAAACCTTCAATTTTTAGACTAAACACATCTTAACTCAAAAATCTAACTCTTTCTTAAACTTTAAACCCTCTCTAACACTCTCCATCCGCAAAACCCTTTTTCACTTAAACCCCTATATTCTTAAAACTCCATTTCTATTCTTCAAAGCTTTATTTAAGTGTATGATGGTCAACCACTCAGAAAAAAGAAAAAAAAAGGTTCAAGGAAGTTAAGGTTAAGTGTTCTTTTTCTCATTCTCACTGTTCTATTAAGATTGTTGTTTGATATTAGTTTATAACATACAATAGTATTGAATATACCTCCAAGAAAGGTTAGAAGAACTAACGAACCAACACCATTAGTGATTTCAAATCCCTCTAATTTTCAGAATCCAAACATTGAGAAATATTTTGTAGAACTTTAGGGAAAAATGTTTATTCAAGAGAGGGGATTTAAACCATTAATGGTTCTCTATCAAGAGATATGGCCTTTAGTTAGATCTCATAGATGGGAATGTTTTTTTTTGATACCAAAAGACTCCGCTGTGGTCCCTCTAGTTCAGGAATTCTATGCATCTTTACGAGACCAAGAGTCTAAGAAAACCCAATGACAAACATGGGAAACAGTACCTGTACGAGGGAAGGAAGTACAAATCACCCATTGGGTTATTTTTGAATTTTATAGTACTCTATTTTATGAAAAATATTTAATAGAAGAAATGTATTTAGAATATTTTTTAGACATAAACATGGATAATGTTATAAACTTCCTTTAATCAAGCAATAATGTTTCTGGAAGCAAAAAAGTGGATTCATTTTATGTGTACTAGAATAGTTCCTTCTTTGAATGTTTCTAATATCAATACTTTTCCAGCGGTTTTGATTTACGCTATTTTTCAGAAGAAACAGGTATGCATCAGAACATAGATATACCAAAATATGAAACGGTGCATCAACAGCCAAAAAGTGGGAGTCTTATTTCCCCACTAGTGACGACCTTATGCAAAAGAGTAGGTGTTTCGATGATGTCTACAGAGCAATCATTGAAGCCATCCCGAAGCATAATTGGCAACACTTTGTATACACAATACATTGAGCTTTGGGTGAAACAAATAATGGATTGGAACAAATGCCAACAAGAGATGACGACGACTCTGGCTTTGTTAAAAAGAAAAAAAAACTGACCACTCGATAAGAAGTTGGCGAGAGCAGTCATCCCAAGCTAGATTGGATGATACACTCGATGCAAGAGTCAAGCTCAGTTTTTTAGGAGTTTGCATGGCAGAACAATATTACGGTACCTAATTACACGCTAAATATGTTTGGGTGAACGCATCTAGAGCAGGAACAAGAAGAGCATGAGAACAAAGAGGAATGAGAAACTGAGGAAGGGGAGGAAGATGATGAGATGGATTTTGAGGAGGATGTTTAACCTCCCAAACCTGACGTAGACGTTATGGCCAGATTGAGGAGGCTACATTAACTACCAAAATGGCTAAGCTAACTTACATCACTTTTGAAGACCTTAAATAAACTCATTTTAGAAAAAAACCGAAGTTGTACTTTGAGTTAGTTTAAAAAACATTAATTTATTAGGTCATATGTACTTAAAATTCATTTATTATTGGCAGTGTTGTTTTAGAAAAAAAATCATTTGTTCATCACTTTACTTTGTAAAAATTTGATTTTAACTAATACAACAAGAAAAAACCCATTAGTCATATCATTATCGAAATCTATTTGCCTTATTGATTTATTTTCTTTTCAAAAATGATTTCTTTGATATGTTGGGGAAATTAAGGAGCAATGTCAAATTTTACTTAAGTCAGATATCATGCATTTTTCGGTTATTATGCTTAAGTAATCCATGCATGCAAAAATCCCTATAGGAAAAGTTACCAAGCATAGACCAAGAATAATTAAAAATTACGAACCGAAACCAATAGAAACCTATTAATACTTACTAAAAACAATTCAAGGTCCAAGTTAATTCTTCGTATGCCAGGTCCAATCCTAATTTTGAGGTTTACTTGAAAAGTTAAGCACTGTGGGGGGTGAGCTTATGAAAGCTCGGTGAGAGTCAAACAGCTATCTAAACGAACATAAATATAAAAAAAATAGTGAAACATATTAGCATTAACTAAAGAACACATAACCATCATTGGAATTTCATATCATTACATAGCCATTAACGAATCGATGTCAATCGGTGTATAAGCATGGTCATCATTCGTTTGATTAACAATCATTAATTTTGATACCATTCAATAGAATACGTAGCATAAATCAATAACATTCGAGTATGTCATGAGCATGATGCAATGCAAGAAGTTTCCTACCTCAACCATTCGCTACACACCACGAGTTTCGTAAGACTCGTTCGCCAAACTCCAACGAACGTGAGTAAAGCTCGTTGTGGTAGAAACCACTGTATAAAATAAATTCAAAAAATCTGCCAAATAACAAATTGTGATAAAATAGCCATTCTCCTCAGTACTTGATAACTCTTGAAAAGAGTTATATTTCAGGCCTCTAGGTTGAATTAATTGTTTGTAATTAAGTAAACATGTTTGCATTTTTAGGATATTTTTAGAACGTTGCATAACAAAGCTTGGGTTGTTATATAAATCTCATTATTTGTTACTAAAGAAGAAATGTGCTGGTTACTTTTGGCAACAGGTGTAGGATGAAGAAGACAAGAGAGAAAGGAGAAAGAAAATGAAGGAAGTGAAATATTGCCATGAAAAAATGTTGGTTACATTGCCAACAAGAATGCCATGGCAATTCCAGGAAGATGACACAACACTCAGTCCATGTCACGCTTCACCAATTGTACTTGTACCAGATAAACCACTCCGAAAAAGAGGAAGCAAAAGGTGTGTGGTGAGAGGGAGGGACTTACCCTATAAAGTAGGAAAGAGAAAAGACGTAAGGAATCGTTAACTAAGCTAATGAGTCTATACTGTTGGATCGCCGGCACCCCTATGGGCTAACAAGGAACCAAACAATCAACTATCCAAGACATCTAGCACATAAAAAAACTTAAATTCCTAACAAGCATTTTATCAAACACACGATAAGCATAAAATAAGAGTAAAGAGTTTGAGGAATGCTTATTTGATTTACGGAAATCCAATGAAGGCCAAGAGTTTGATCATCTCACTTTTACATAGTCTTCAACAATGAGAAAGAAAGAAAACAACAAAAAATAAAATCTAATCTAAAAAGAAAACTCAACCCTAAAACTATGGAAAACTAAAGGAAACTATCAACCACCAAAATCTGAAATGAAAGGCTTATAAAGTTGTATTTATAGCCTACAAACATTTAACCTAATATCGACCATTTTACCTTTAAGTAAAAAGAAGACATAAGCTTGTTTGGACACAAAATTGCCCCTATAATTTTTTCACTTGTCAGCCAATTGTATCGCGATATCCAAGCTTGGATATCACGATACTGTAACGTGTGGTTTGTGAAAGTGTACAGAGTCGTTATCAAGTAATAAATAAGTAACAGAGTTATCGTCTCCACTGGGACTGTGTATGTTAATCAATTAATTGTAAAATTAATATTAACAATTTGGTAAACAACACTTGTGGTGATTGATGAATAAATTAAATTAAAAAATCTAGATGCAAAGTGATCTCTAATGTAAACTAATCTAAATGCAATGTATGCAATAAGATGAATGAGATGGGTTTAGCAGCAAATTCAAAAGCTTCAACAATCAATAACATGAATGGGCTAGAATTGTAATACCCCGAAAATTACTACAGTAAGAAAGTAAGATAATATCCTTGATATAGTAAAATAAGGAAATAAAGTGATAAAAAGGGTAATATTGAGTTATGTCAACACTGGGAAGTAAATTATGACATATTAATTCAAGAAAGGATTAAATTGCAAAAGTGAGAGAAATTTTGTTGCCCAAGAGTAAATACTCAAAATTTGAGGGGTTAAAGTGTAAATAAAAAAGTTGAAGGACCAGTAGTGTAAATATTTAAGGGTGGAATAATCTAGAAACTAAGGAAAATGGATGAATTAGGACCAAATTGAAAAGGTGAAGAATTTTGAGGGACTAAATTACAATTTTACCAAATTAAGTGATGACTCAAGGATGGAATTTCAAAATATTATAAAGGGTAAAATGGTCAAATAGAGAGAGAGAATTCTAGAAGGTAATGATGATGTTTGTGATATTTTTAATTAATTAATTAGATAAATGTTATTTAATTAACTTTTATTAAGATTTTAGTATTATTTTATTATTAAATGATTAATATAAAAGGGAGGAAAGATGATGAAAAATCATCATCTTTCCATGCAACCAACGTTAGAAGAGAAGAGAAGAGAAGAAAGAAAGTTTTGCTTTCTTTACAAATTGGTCCTTTCACCAAAAATTCACTATTTTCACTTAGAAATAAAAAGAATTTCCATAGCTTCCAAGAGAGAAAAATAATAAGGAGACAATGGGGAGCTAGACTGTCAAGTTAGATTCAAGAAATAGAAGTTGGAGGAGAGAGAAAATCAAGTTAAAGATTGAAATCAATAGCATAAAGTAAGAACATCAAGATTTCAATTTATTTTTAAGTTTGTTATTGTTGAAAAGTATGGAAATGATGTTATAGTAGAGGTTTCTTAAATAAAGTCTTATGTTCTTGATATATTAGTGAAGGGAAATAGGTGAAAGTGATGGGAAATATTATAGAGAGATGGAATAAGGGAGTTATAAATTTAGTAATCAACATCTTGCACTAAAACAATTTTGGACAACAGCAGTAGGTTAACTTTGAAAAATCACCATAAATTGTGGAAATCGAATTAGAGGATGAAAAAATATGGAATTAAATTGTGGAAATCAAATTAGAGGATGAAAAAAATATGGAATTAAAGCTTATTAAGTATAGTTTCTCATAGAAGAAACAGTGTAAGTAATGGAATTGTAAATCATGAGATATAGTAAATTTTGCGAGACAAGGTCAGAATGAATTCGGGTTCCCCTGTTTTGACTTTTGAAAATCATAAAAAATTGAATAAAAAGAATTAAAGGCTTAAATTTATATGTTAAAAATCCTGAATGAGTCTATTTTCAATAGAAACAAATGGAAAATAACATCATCCAAATTCTGTACAAAGAGATAATTAATTTTTAGTGAAGAGGGGTCGGAACTATCAAACATTGAAATAGTGGAAACTTTAAAGAATAAACTCTACTTATTGGCTAAACCAAAAATTTTAAAAATTTTATGGTAAGAAGATACGTGAGTCTAGTTTCATAGGAATTTAGCAGATCTTAATTCGAAGTTATGTAGCTCAAGATATAAATAATTTAGTGACTATGACTCAAGTGGATAGCTTTGAATTAATATATAAATAAATGATGGAATTATAGATAATGTTACATATAAGCATATTATACATTAAGGATGTGGAATGGAGAAGGGAGGAGGAAAATAAATGATTATTCAACTAGCATGAGTTTTCATTAAAATGACCAATTTGCATGTTTTAGGTTTAAGGACTAAATTGCATAAAAGTAATATTTTAAGGGTAAATTGGTAAAAATGTCAAAAGTGACCAAATTGCATGAAATGAATTTTTTATTATTTAAATTAATAAATTGAATGAAATATTAATTTAGATCATGATTGGGTGGAAATTGAGGAAAATAGAAAATTACCAAAATGTCCCTAAATTTTTGGTATTTTTGCAATTTAGTCGTAAGTTCGTAACTTGAATTATATTCTTAAATGCTTGAAATGTATGGTATTGATGTGAATATGATTTGAATGTTCATTGTATGAAAATTAATGAAACATTGATATATTTGATAAAAAGGGGAATAATGCATTGAATGGATGTATGAATGTTTATCACACTATCCATTAATTCTATCGGTAATTTTGGATGTTTTGATTCTGATTATAATGACATGTATGAGTTAAATTGGCCAACGTTAGCTCATTAATGTTTTGATTTCGATTGATTTTAAATATGAATGCTTGATGAAATGAAATGTTTGTAAATTAATTTGTAAACTCAGGTAATGCTCTATAACCCTATTCTGGAGATGGATACGGGTTAGGGGTGTTACAAGAAAAATCACATCATTCAACTTAATTCATTTTCGTCAAGCTTAATAATGTTCTGGAAAGTATTCCATGGCAACTCGATCTTTCATGAGCTTGAAACCAATTTTAAGTCCTTTCAGAATCTTTCACTTAGAAAAACATGCATACTACCATGATCATATTTAACTAAGGGTTTCTTAGATTTTTTGCAAAGTAACAGGGACGTATTAGGTTTGAAACAATTTAATCACACAAATCTAAAAGTTATGCAATGTAATAGAGCTCTCTCAAGTTATTACGAGCCTTTAATTTAATTGGGTTAGGATCTAAATTAAGCATGCACCTTTCAATTATTGCACCCATTAATCACCGTCTGGCTAGGATCACTCAACTAATTCTAATGCATTCAATCACATTTTAATGAATGAAATACATGTTTGATTTTAATTAAAAACATGATCGATTGAGGCACAAAACATTATGAACATAACTCAAATGAACTTTTTCAAATTAATGCAACCATTCTAGGAAAAAAATTAAGCTATCATCATTAATGAAAAAACAACAAAACACATTGCAAACATATTGAACAACAACAAAGATTAAGGAAGAAGAAACTCTAAAGTAATTTCGGCAGTCCTCTGGAATTGATCACAGTGGCTTCTTCCAATCCTCATAATTGCTGCTTTACAAAATGCTCCTCAAGGTGGCCAGCCAAAAGAGAATTTTGTCGAGGAATTGCTACTAAATGAAGGGTTTTATGCGTGAGAGGGTAAGTGAAGTGGAAGGAAAAATGAGAGGTTAGTGAAGGATGAGAGGAAATGTGTGTTGAGGGATGGTTGAATAGTGGAATGAGAGGGTCTATTTATACTAGAGGGATGGCTAGTAGGTTTGCTCATGCCCGACTAGCCATATAATTTGGAAGGGAGTTGTTGTTGGTTGCTTGATACATGCATGAAATCATGCTTGAATCAAGTAAGGTGGTGGACAGTTTCAAGTGTAATTGTTGAGGACTGATTTCTAAATGTTTTGCAAGTGTGAGGGCGTCCAAATAAATATCCCAGAAGTGAATTTTGAGCTGCCCAAATGCCCTTGCTGAATTGGACTTCATTCTCCCTTATTTGGATGGGTTGATGACCAAAATGCTTGCCAAACTTGTTCATCAATTGCACCAACTTTAATTGGATCAAATTAATTTCATCATGCCCCAAATTTTCTTGATGTTGTCATCTATGTAGAGTGAAAAATAGGCTCATGTCCATATGGATTTAACAAATAAATCATTATTAACTCCTTGGTCCAACTGTAAGAAATTAAATCAAAATTAATATGTCACATAAAATAATAAAATAATTAAATTTTGCACATAATTAATGCAAAATAACATAGAATTGTATTATTTATTATATCATGACCCTTATATTAATATGAACAAAATTCACCCTTTTAACAATCAAATACTCAGGATTAATATTATTTTTAAGTAAAAGGTGCCATAAACTACTACAAAAACCTATATAATTTAGATTTACACACGCCTAAACTTAATTCATTGCTCGTCCCGAGTAATGCAAAGCAAAAATTTAGGTAAACTGATCTCACAATAAGTTTAAATAGAATTCCTCAGTAAAATAAACTTTTGTACATAAACATACATAAACAAAACCATGCTTACAAACTATTTTTATTGATAAGTTGGTCATATGAAAAAATTATTTCAAAATTTTATTCTAAGTGCGGGAAAATGCTAGCATAAGTTATAGAGTGCATGCTTTTCAAGATCATACATAATATTTACCATTCATCAAAGTTTCCTTATCAATTAGGCAAACAATCACAAGGTTTAATTAGTGGTTCTCATATGTTGACTTAGCAGTTCCTCTCCACTAATGTAGTTGGCATAATCATCCAAATCAATAGGTATTTTATAGGGTTGTAATGGGGCTAGGCTGAAAGTAAGGATATATAGAAGTGAATTTTTAGGTTCAGCAATCTTAACCCTAACTTTGCCTTGGATCTTTTCGAGGTACTTCCTTCCTACTAATGGGTTTTAACACCCCCAAACTTTATTTGAAGCTTTATGCCCAATCAATACTTCTCAATATTTTGAGTATTTATTTTGCACTTTTTGCTTTGACATTGAACAGAGAAATTTTTTTTAACATCATATGAATAACATGTACATGTTTTTGAATTTTTCCTAAAACTTTGATCACCAAGACATGTATAGTTAAGATTGGTGCAAAAATAGGGTATGTCACATCCCAAAAATTGGGTTAGAAGAAACTGAGTTAGTGAAACCATTAGTGGTTACGTCTGGCTTTTGAGTTAAGATTATGAAAATTATGACAAGTGATTTGATCTGGTTTAGTGGTTAAGAGTAGTGTTTGTGTGTGTGAGGTCTTATGGTCAAATCCCTTTCCTTGTTTTTTTGCTATTTTTGCCGAAACCTCTATATTTGAACATCTAGTTTATAAATTATTTTCACTTGATTTTTGACAAGAATGAGCTTGTTGGTTCAGTGGTAAGGCTTCGTCTTACCCTTTGGTCTTGTGTTTGAGTCTTCGTGTGTGCCAAATGAAAATTGTTTTTGTTTTGACCTATGAGGGAATCTGGTGGGTGGTTAATTAGTGGGATATAGTGGGGTGTGGGTAGTTATGAAATGATCTCTCCCACTTCCCAGTCTCACATTATTTTCTCCCACGCTCCTCCTCTTCTCTATTTTTTTTCTCTTTTCTTCTTTCTTTTGTTTTCTTTTCTCCTTCTTCTTTGATTCTTGCTTGTTATCATTCCATTTCTATTGGTGGTCGTACGCGATATTTGCTATTGGAGCATAGTTCATTCATAGTGTAAGTTTCGTTAAATTATCTTTTTCTTATATTCTATTTTTAGTTCATTCTTTGATTAATGTGGAATTGTGTTAGTATAATTTTCGTTCCATGTTGTGATTAGCAATTTTGCTGTTCTTGGTTAGTTGATTTGGGTGGAAATCAAAGCCCTCCTGTGGATTAAACTCAGGTTTGATCGATTTTTTGAAGAAGTAAGTGCCTGAATTTGGAATTAATGGTCAAAAAATTTGGTGTGAGGATGTGTTGTGGTTGGGTCTTTTGTTGGTTACTTAATACGGTTTATTGAACGAATGTAGGTATCATGAGTTCCTAGCTGTGTGGTTGATCATTTCTTCTATCAGGTGTATGATTCTATCCCGAAACCTTATTTGAGACTCGAGAAAATTGTGAAACTGGTTTGTTCTTCAAAACTGCCCAGCACCACACAGTCGTATGAAATCATGCAGATAGTATGGGTAGACCATATGGACCACACGGGCTAGCTTTTTGGGTAATGTGGGCCTTTTGGGCCAATTTTGAAGCCCGATTAGGGGCGGATTAAAGGACTTGTAAATGGGTCTGTGGGCATTATGTAGGCTTAGAAAAGCATAAGTTTCAGTAAATGAACATGGGTAGCTGTAGGAGGTTTGTTAAATAAGCTCTAATAAGTATAAAAATGCGTTATGTTTTGCAGTCAATAGGTACGTGAATTAAGCATGACTATTTTGTAAACCATGTGTGTTTTACTTATTCTATTATATGTTCTGGTAAGCTATTCAATTCAACTACGTAAAATGATATGCTATGATTTGTAAAAATATATATGATTAGGTATGCATGCCATACCATTTATATGATATATACGTACAATATTATGATTTTCATGTGCATTGGGGTAGGTTTTGGATATGATGGAGGAAGTGTTTTCTAACAGTTTTACGGCAATTTTGGCGGTTAAACCGCAATATCTATCTGGCAGCTCAGCTACACTATTATGAGTGGCATACCTCCATGACCCGGTGTGATTGGATGGATGGACTCTTGTAGTCCTATTTGGTGTGACTGGTTGGACAAAGTTGGTGTGGAGCAGGTGGAGGTAGGATCTTTGATTGCATTTGTATCTTAATATGAAATACATCTGATTATGTATAAGATAATGTGTTTCAGATTTTGATTCTGAATTAAGAATTTCGTTCTGATATATGATTATGAAAATATGACATTTCGATCTGACAAATGTTTCTAGATGTGACCTTCTTAAATGGTTTTTGCATATGTGATTACTAAATAAAAAACTTTATTTTTTGTTTGCAATTCTGCGGGTTGTAGTAAGAAAACTCTATACATAGGTTAAGTCACACACTGAGCTTCTAGCTGACTCGTTTGTTTGATACGTTTCAGGTGAATTTCTAACTTAGGATTGGATAGTGTGCGGGAGCTCGGATTGGTCTTTTAAATAACATGGTTTGATTTATGTTAATTAAGATTTCTGGACATTTGGTTTTGGACAATGTTTTTTGAATTTGGTTTTCTTTTTGGGTGTTGATTTGTTTGTCAGTTTTTGGAAGTTTTAACGTAAACTATAAAATCATACTAGCTAACAAATTAGAATTTGATTTTCAAAAGTAAAACAAGCTAAGAATTTTTCGCTACAAATATAAAATGGGTTTTATGAAAATTTATAAAAAATATTGTTTTAAGATATGTCCAATTGGCAAACTGTACGCTTTCACTTATCAAGACCATAGTTTCCAAATTAGCAACTCTAGAATTTCCATTGTAAAGTTTTATTCAGAATTACGAGTTTTATAAAACTTTGATTTTCGGTTTCGTATCGAGTCACGTTTTGGAAAGTAAAGATTTCAATGTATTGTTGTAACTATCTAGATTTAGCTATAACGTCTAGGCCATATTTAGGGTGTAATAGGGTAAACATAAAAAGATGGGAATATGATGATGTAGGTGAATAGCAATAAAATAGACTTAAAGGCTCAAAATGAAGTTTTGAAGGGTTAAATTCATATGGTAAGCTTGAAAGGCTCAAACGATTCAAAGAAAATGTACCTATATCATGTTTAGATTCTTATGCCTCCTAGGATGTCGCCTCAAGAAAGTTATTAAGTCAATTCTAAGGACTTAAACCTTCATGCATGCCTGTTTTTAAGGAAATTAAATTTTCATGGAAAAAGACTACATAAGACCTAAGAACATACAAGCATTCCATAACTTAAGATAACAAAAATAAAACTAAAATAAAACCAGAAATCATACTTGCATTTGACCTAACTTATGAACAGAAATTTTTCTGAACATCATTTTATTTCAGCATACTTATGAGTAACGCCCCAAAAATCTCTTATATTTATTTTTGTGTTTTTGTGACACAAATATCTGTCTGCTTCAGTGGTTAAGTGTTCTAGGTGTATGTATGTGGTCCCAAGTTCAAGCCTTAACTTGGGAAAAATTTTGGTATTTTTATGAATAAAGCCTTAACTGGGTTCAATAGGCTTATATTTTAAAGTTTGTAAATTTATATTAGAATGGGCCTGTTGGTCTGGTGGCTAAGTGGAGTATTAGTGTGCTGGGGGTCTTGAGTTCGAATCCCTGCGTAAACAAGGGGTTTTATTTTGCTACCGATGTCGTGTGTGAGTTTGTGATGGACTAAAATTCTGATAGTGGAGAGGTTGATGGAGATAATTAAGGGATTTTGGATAGGGAGAGAGTGTGGTGGACGATTTTGGGGTGTTTGAGTTGTAATGGGGGAGTGTGGGAGCGATTGAGGGATTGAGTGTAACACCCCAAATTTTGGGCCTAGAAGAAATAGGTTTGGAACAAGGGAACAGTTAGGAGACTGCACATAAATATTTAGTTGTGTAAGAAAGTGACATAAATGAATGTTTGCTTCAATGGTTAAGTGATTTATGAGTGTTTGGAAGTGTATGAGAAGTCATGGGTTCAAGACTTGGCTTTTGCAGAATTTTTAGTTTTGTTTTTAAATGAATCTGGACATTGGCATATAGGCCTTATAAATAATAGTGTTTGTTTTATGACACAAAAAGAGCTTGTGGTCTAGTGGCAATGTGGCATGTGGTAATATGGTAACTAACCTTAGAAGATAGAGGGAATCATATCTTGTAAAGATTAGATTTGATTTGATATGACATATCTTGTAAATCCCTAAAATAAAGGGATATGGTTAATCTCGTCCGTCGATGTATTTGTATCTTAACCGTCGGTTTTGGGGGAGCTCAACTATAAATAGAGAGCCTCCCCCTCATTTGTACTCACTCTTGAATTGTTTCATTATTCTTTGTGAATAAGAATTGAGAGCATTTACTCAAACACTTTGCGAGCGCTCTTTCTGTTGTTCTTTTGCTTAGCTTCTTTTGGCACAATCGCTTCCGCTATACAAGTTGGTGCCTTGGAGGAATTCTAAGGAATCCTCACTTTTGGACGTAAAGGCTGACTTAGGCGAGTTTGGAGCAAACGGATCGCCTAAGGCCGCACGGTTTGCGAGACGAAAGGTCTAGCCCCGTGACAAGTGGCATCCGAGCAAGGTTTGAACCAAGTAATATCAGAGTTGTTGGTTCAAAGGCACTGTTGGGATGTCGAAAGAAGAGTTCGAACAAAGGTGGGCGAGGAAGTCTTTGAGGGAGACATTATCGGCAGTAGAGGAACGTGTGGGAAAACTCGAGGGATCCATGGAGGATGTAAAGGAGGCACTCGATGGGGTCGAGGATCGCATAGCAAACTGGAAGGAGCAGTCCAGAGACTATGTATAGATGTCTCTTGGTTCCACCATGGATAAGGTAAACGAGTTGTTTAATTCACACAGGGATAAGCTGTCGGACAGGAATGATGCTCTCGAGGCCATGATGATGGCTTTGAAGGAGGAAACAATGGCCACGACGAGGGCTTTGAGCACAATAATAGAAGAGCTCGAGGGAGAGCTGGCCTTGTGTCAAGCAGCCGTGGGAAAAGGAGTCGCAAATGCAGCATTCAGTAACGAGGATGTCCCAAAGCCGAAAGAGTTTGTGGGGACAAGGTCTTCATGTGAGGTGGACAATTTCTTGTGGAGGATGGAAAACTACTCCCATGCCAAAGGCATCATGGAGGATGTGGTTAAGGTAAACACTGCTTCAATGTTTCTTACTGACATTGCGTTTTTATGGTGGCAAGGTAGGACCACAGATAAAAGGCATGGTGAGATTGGGACGTGCCAAGAGTTCCAATGCGAATTGAAGGGACAGTTTTACCCAGAGTTTGCCGAGGAAGAAGCTCGGGCAAAGTTGCAAGGGATAATGCAATAGGGCACAGTGGGGGAGTATGTTCGAGAGTTCAAGGAACTCATGCTTCAAGTTTCAGATGTGACCGATGAAGAAGTATTGCTTGCTTTTCAAAAGGGATTGAAGCCGTGGGTCAGACAGGAGGTGGAACAAAGAGGTGTCCAAAAGCTGTCGGAAGCCATGACGGTAGTTGAGTCCGTGGGCAAGCTTGGTCTAGGGAAAGACAAGCTTGGGTCTTCCAAGTCCGATGAAAGGGGCGTATGTGAAATGGATCACAAGGAAGATAGAGTTAATGGCAATGGCAACGGCGACAATGGTGGTAATGGGAAACCACGAGTTGGGAAGAAGAAACCCAAGAGGAAAAGGGACAAGCTGAAATGCTTTCTTTGCGACGGTCCACACATGTTAAAGAAATGTCCGAGGAAATCCGCGCTTAAGAAAAAGCCGGTGGGTAAGGCTTTGGTACTTGGTTCGAGCGCAAAGGGTGTTCGAGCGCTTAAAAAGAAGCCAGTGGAGTGCTTATTGTGTCATGGTCCGCATAGGTTGCGGAAGTGTCCGAGAGTCTGTCATCGAGGGGAACGATGGAGCAGACAAGGAGCCCAAGAACCTTGGTTCGAGGAAGGGAAAAGCCGAAGCCAAGAGGGCAAAGAGGAGCAAAAAGAAGCGAGTTAAGTGCTTCTTGTGCCGTGGTCCGCATGAGTTGCGAACCGCCCAAAGCAAGCCGAGTCAAAAGAAAGGCAACGTCTCGAGCTTGGTGAGTCGTCGAGGGGCTTCCACCCAAGGAAGAGGTGAGTTTGTCATCGAACTTAGTGGAACAGTTGCGATGAAAACAAAGGAAGCCGGGACCAATGAGGCTCAAGTTGAGTCAAGCGCCGAGTTGGCCGAGTCATCGACAAGGCTTCCACCTATGGGAGAGGTGGGTGATGCATCGGACTTCAAGGAAAAGAAGTGATGCATGAGGGACGATTGACCGAGGAAAGGCGAAGGTACATTCCAACACTGTGATGTTGTTTTGCATTCTAACTTGTTGACTTGGCGAGAACGTAGGGCCCTTTCAAGTTCTTGAGCAAAGAGGTCGAGAGACGTGGGCAAAGCGAAGCCAAGTGTGGCGAATCAAGAGGATTCTGTCGAGCGAAGTTAGAATGTGGGCAAGAGAGCGACATAGCTTCTTGTCATCGAGATGTACAAACCAAGAGGGAAGAATCGAGTTAAGAAGCGGCGTAAGCCGAGGTAAAAGTCCCGGGAAGGGAAAGGCTAAGGCGTTGAGACGAGACCAAGGCGAATCCAACAAGTGCCATTCTAAGTCGTAACGAGGACGCTTGCGAGAATGGGTGGGGAGAATGTCACGGCGCAGCTTCAAAGCCCGTGACCAGCGCATCAAATGCATCGAATGGAGGTCTGCTTAGATGGGGATCATTTGGCCCACGAGAACGGCCCGATTCAAAGAGCTACTTGAAAAGCTCACGATTGAAGCTCAAGTTGGCCCGATAACGAGGAGATGGCAACTTAGGCTAATATGGTAACTAATCTTAGAAGATAGAGGGAATCATATCTTGTAAAGATTAGATTAGATTTGATATGGCATATCTTGTAAATCCCTAAAATAAAGGGATATGGTTAATCTCGTCCGTCGATGTATTTGTATCTTAACCGTCGGTTTTGGGGGAGCTCAACTATAAATAGAGAGCCTCCCCCTCATTTGTACTCACTCCTGAATTGTTTCATTATTCTTTGTGAATAAGAATTGAGAGCATTTACTCAAACACTTTGCGAGTGCTCTTTTTGTTGTTCTTTTGCTTAGCTTCTTTTGGCACAATCGCTTCCGCTATACAAGTTGGTGCCTTGGAGGAATTCTAAGGAATCCTCACTTTTGGGCGTAAAGGCTGACTTAGGCGAGTTTGGAGCAAACGGATCGCCTAAGGCCGCACGGTTTACGAGACGAAAGGTCTAGCCCCGTGACAAGAGTTTTTTGGGGAGTTGGACTGAAACACAGCTAAGGTGTTGGCGACCTATCTTTGGCTAAGTATTGCCTCTCTTAATTCTCTCTTTTTCTTTCTTTTTCAAGTAATTCTACTCATGGCTAATTTATCTTCTCTCCTTTTTAATTATTTCTTTCTTCACCCTCTACCGAAACCTCTTCGTCCCCTAAACCATTCTCTTCCCTTCTTGCTGATTTGCTCTTCTTTTTCTACTCTCTTAGTGCCGAATTTTTCCTTGCTCTCTGTCGATTTTGTATACCATTCTTATTCTACGGTTTTATACTTTCGGTAAGTTGGTGTTCAATTTTTACATAAATTGTTTTAATAGATAATTGATATTAAGGGGTTCAACTGGATTGCAGGTAATAACCCCGAGATCTAGTGACCAATATTGTTCAAGTGACTGAAGTGCTTAGGGATTCGGTTGTTCAATCAAGGTAAGTGACTATCAATCAAGAAGTTATGCGTAATGAATTGGATTATTTTTAAATTCAATTGATATGTGATTACCCGAGTGTTACGGGTGAACATAGGTTCAGAAGTGTTCGAGGACTGCTCAAGATCTTCTAAAGTGTGTAAACACCCCATCGTAATCAGAGAACGGTAAAAGCTGAAAAGCTAGAAATACGACGTTTGAGACCACACGAGTGTGCGATCGCTCGTGTGGTAAGCCAAACCCACGAATCATGGGCGATAGACTGTGGAGGCCTCCATGAGCATTTTCATGGGATTAGGCCATAATGGGCCACGTTGGGCCAAAATGGGCCGTGTGGACTTAATGGGCTCGTGAGCCGCACATGGATGAAATCCACGATTTGTGACAAATACTAGACTGGGCTATGTAGATCTCATAGTCGTGGCAAAATTTGGGCTGAATGGGCCGCACAAGCGTGTGGGCCCATTTGGGCCGAGTAATGGGCTTTTGGCCCATTTACACTGTTACGACCATTTAGGTAACCTGAGTCGCTCGAGGCAACTGCGAACCTTTCGAGAGGTCAATATCTGCACCGAGACCCCAAAATAGGGTAAAATGATGAAATACATCTATAAGGTAAAATGATCGATATACCCCCATAGGGTAAACTGACCGAAATACCCCCATAAGGTAAAATAACCAAAATACCCCCATAGGGTAAAATGACCAAAATACCTTCATGGGGTAAAATGATTATTATACCCCTAGGAGATGAAATGACTGTTATGGCCTTATGTTATGTATGACTGATTTGCTCTATGATATGTATGACGATGATTGAGCATGACATTTTGCATACACGTATGATATTATGTCACAATATATTGCATGGGGATGGGTTGTTATATTTGGAAGAAGTGTACCGTACTGATAACGTTGCACGGGTCGCCCAAGATAACTATGGACCTACTGATGGCTATATGTCGTCTATTTTATTGACAGCTTTGCTGCAATACTGTTTAGTGCCGCAATCGGTGCTAATCTTGGTGTGTCTGGCTGGGTGGGTCGATTTTATCCCCACATGGTGTGTTTGGCGGGATGGAGTGGTGTGTAAAGACTGGATTGGGTAGGATTTCTAACTGCATATCTGCACTGATTAATGATTTTGTACTGTTACTGCATAGATTAATGATATTACATACTGTTCAGTGCATGACTGATATCTGTTACTGCTATGGGCCAAGGCCCCGTTGATACTATTACTGAAATTAGCCAAAGGCCCTACTGATTATTGGCATTGTGATGGGCTCAAGCCCAATCGTTTACTGTTATGGGAAATGGCTCAGGCCCAAACTGTATTTATCTACTGTTTAATTGACTGTTTGCTTGTTAAGGGATTACACACTGAGTTTTCGTAAAGTCACCCCTCTGTTAACAGTACAGGTAATCCCCAATTGTAGGCGGGTCAGTGCTGCGAGGGACTCGATGATGGCCACACAACCGCATCAGCTTTCATTTTTTAGCCTTTGATTTATAAGTAACTGAATTTCGGTATTTTTATGTAAAAAGGCCTCTTTAAAGTTATAAACTTTAAATTGGGGTTTTTATTTATTTAGTTTGATATAAACTGCTAGTTGTAGTAAAAGATGGGTTTTCAAAAGGAAAGTATTTTCAAAGACACCACCCTTTCGCAACATTTCCAAGAAAAAGAACTTCCGTAATAAATGAGATTTTGGAAAATTTATAGCTTTTTAAAAAGTGATTAGCTTTTAATGGTGCACGCTTGGAAATGAACAACCCGTTTTGGAATCACTGTTTGATAAGAAAATGATTAATTGATTTTAAAGATTTCAACGACAATAGGTTTTACGCTAAACACCTCAATGTGACACCTCCAGATTCGGCCATAACTCCTAGGCTGTGTTTAGGGTGTTACATTGTGGGGTTATCTGATTTAGTTCATATTTTTCTCTCTTTTTGAAAATTTGATTTCCTCTCCCCAATTCCAAAATTCTGATTTTTTTCAGTTTCATCTTTCATATTGCCGAAATTCTCTGTTCTTCCTCTTCAGCTTTGTTTTTCTTTTTCTTTCACTTTTGTCGAAATTCTCCTTAAATCCTCCAATTTCTTTTTTTTTTCATTTTATTGTAATTATCGTTCCCTTCTTGCAACAAGTATTGAGTTGGTACGGTTTCGGTAGGTAATTCTTTTCCTTCTATCGTATTTGTATGCCGTTTGAGTGGGAACCTAAAGTTTTCTCTAGAATTGATGGTTTAGGCGAAGGTTGTGGAGCAGTAAGTTCGTTCTTGGATTGAGAAGTGATTATAAAAGTCCTCTGTCGGCAGTAAGTCAAGTTTGGGCAATTCCTTAATCGATGAATTTGTTAGTTTTAAATCTTTTAATGGGCAATCGAGGTTGTGTACAATGATTTTTTTTAGGATTCGGTGCGCTTGGGAGTGCTTACACGTCAGAAGTAATACATGTGTGTAAACATAACTTTGGAAGTGGAAACTGGTGAAAAGTTGAAAAGAAGTGATTGTCGAGGCCACTCCGGCATGTGGCCGCCCGTGTGGTAGGCCGTGTGATCGAACATGGTTGTGTGATCAATGAGGTTGGCCGTGAGCGATTCATGGGTCGGGCCGAATTGAGCCGTGGGAATACAGGGTGAGGCCTTGTGATCCACACGGCCAAGGCCATTTTGGGTCGTGTGGGCCCACATGGGCATAGAACATGGGCTCGTGGCCCCATTTTCATTGTTTTATTGTTAAGGTTACACAGGTCACTCCAGTCAACTGTGGACCTACTGTAGGGTCGATAAGCTTACCTGGACCCCTAATTGACTGAAATGACTGTGTGGCTGATATATACATTTACATGTTATCAAGTATGATGATATTTAATGAATTGACATTGTATGCATTATTGCCATGATACAGCATGTCATAACTGTTTATTGCATTGCATTGGGTTGGGGATTGAGATTGATTGGCGGTATTGTACTGAAAGGCTTTTAGCCTAACTTATAGGTAGCTCAGCTACAACTACTATCTAGTGCAACATTCGGTACTACTTAAACTGTAGGGTTAGGTGGGTTGATTATATCCCCACATGGAGTGTAGGGTTGGACAGAGATGGAGTGTAGAGGCTGGTTGGGTAGGATCTTATAACTGCATAACTGTCACTGTTACTGTACTGTGATGGACCAAGACCCTAATGCTTATTGATACTGAAATGGGCTTAGGCCCAAACTGAGATTATACGTTATTGTCTGTTTGTTTGTATGGGGAATTACACACTAAGTTTACGTAAACTCACCCCTTCTGCTTAATCTGTACAGGTAATCCCAAGACATAGGTAGTTCAGTGTGATGGAGGACTCAATGGTGGCCACAGGACCTATTTTATTTGATTTAGTACTTAATAATAATTTTGCTTTTATTTTTGGGGTATTTTATTGTAATAATGGCCTCTTTGGATTTTTACTTTTAAATTGGGTTTTTATTTCGTTTTGACTTACAACTGTTAGTAGTAGGGATAATCAAATTTTCAAAACCAATCAAACATTTTAACAAAATACGCACACATATGCAAACTGTTTTTGTAACGCCCCTTACCCGAGACCGTTGCCGGAGTCGAGCACGAGACGCTATTTGACTTAACTTACTAGATCGGAGCATAAAAATTTGCTTTTAAAAAATTAATTTGCTCACATTCATTCAATATATTCCTAAAAAGAACCCTTGAGACCCTAAAACATGCAACGAAAATGGTTCGGGTCCAAACTGGGAACAAATCAAAATAATTTATTTCACTGTTCACAATAAAATTGTCCACCTGTGTAATAGTCACTAATTTAATTATAACTCAAGTTACAAAACTCGAAATTTATATCCATAAATGTTTCCTAAAACTAGACTCATATATCTTCTTACCGTAAAATTTCCAGAATTTTTGGTTTAGGCAAATAGTACACTTTATTCTTTAAAGTCCCCCTATTTCACTGCTTGACAGTTTTGACCCCTCTTCACTAAAAATCAATTATCTCATTGTACGGGCTTTATATGGTGCTTTTGCTTGTTTCTATTGAAAATAGACTCACTAAGGAATCTGGAAATATAAATTATGACTCATAATTCTATCTGTACAATTTTTAATGATTTTTTAAATTCAAAATAGGGGACTCCAAAAACCAATCTGCCCTATCTCACTGAAATTCAAATATCTCATAATATATAATTCCTTTGCCTACACCATTTATTTCATGTGAAAATAGACTCAATAAGATTTAATTATATATCTTATTCACTCTATAATTCAATTTTTACTATCCTTGGTGATTTTTCACAATCACATCAATGTTGTTGTCCAAAAACTGTTCCCTTGCAAATTTTTACTCTTTTATAATTTCTTTGTATTAACTATCATTTAGGTATACAGAACATCAAAACATGTTCTTAAATAGCTTTTTCAACAGCTATTCATTAGCCATATCATAAGAACACGCACAAAATTGCTAAGCCCCTATACATGCCATAACCTAAAATGTTTTGATCACAAAATACCGAGATGGTCTGTTGATAGTGTGAAACAATCTCCGACGTCTTAACGATCCCCGAATTGGCTTGGTGATACTATAATAAGAAGAAAAACAAATGGGGTAAGCATTAAAGCTTAGTAAGTTTAAGTTTACAAGCAAATAAATAACAACATTTATCATAAATAATTATACTCATAAATTATTATCAAGTATCATGATCTTTACTTTCTTCTTTACTTACTCTCTTACTTGTTCCCTTACTTGCTTACTTAAATAAATCATGGTTATAACTTACTCCTCCCTTACTGAAATTTCTTTCTCAACTGATAACTGAGATATTCTTAACCCTTATAACTCACCTGAATCTGTTCATTATGCTTTTACTTGAACTTTCATGTAACATAGTCTATTTACTAGCCCGTTGAACTACTTGGAATACTAAGGATACTCGGGTCTCCTGTCTGATAATAACATGCCAAAGCCATGTCCCAGACATAGTCTTACATGGGATGTTTCCTGTACTGCCAATGCCATATCCCAAATATGGTCTTACTTGGGAGTTCTCATATCGGTGCCCATGCCATGTCCCAGACATGGTCTTACGGGGGACCTCTCATCTCGGTGCCAACATCATGTCCCAGACATGGTCTTACATGGGATCTCATTCTCTTAATGTCATGACATTTGTATCCGATACATTCCTAATGTTTCAACGGGACTTTTTAACACTGATTCTCTACATCTCATACTTGAGTCAACATTAAATAATCTCATGAAATAAGTACATAATTTATGGAAAATAATAACATTAATAATAATTATTGAAATATTTCATTTATTTACCGTAAACTTACCTCGGTACAAAATACGATGAAATCTAGCAACTTAATCCTCAACCTTTGTCTTTCCCCGGTCCAACTCCAGATTTCGTTCCTCTTGATCTATAGTAGAAAATTTAGCTTACTTAATACTCACATTCATCAAAACAGTCCTTGACTCAAACTTTGGCAAAATTATGATTTTACCCCTAAACTTTTACATATTTACACTTTTGCCCCAAAGCTCGGAAAGTAAACTTCATCCCTTATTATTATGTTTTATGACATGCTGAACATCTTTCCCTTTTATGGCAACATCAAATTCCCACTCTAACATTTACTTATGAACATTAGGTATTTTTACCGATTATGTCGTTTTACTCGTTTTCACTTAAAATCGCCTAGCAAAAGTTGTTTAACATAATTTCAAGCTTCATATTCTACTATAAAACATCAAAATAAACACATTTCACCTATGATTATTTTTCCAAATATGAACCTAGCATGAATTAATGGTAGAATAAGCTAAATCGAGCTACGAGGATATAAAAAATGTAAAGTACATTACAAACGGGGCAGAGATGGATTTACTATGAAGTTTGGAAGCTTGAATAAAACCCTAGCCATGGCTTCCATGACATATTCGGCCATATGGAGAAGATGGATAAGAAATTTGGCTTTTATTTTGTCTTTTAGTCCATTTAATTACCAATTTACCAAAATGCCCCTAACTTAAAATATCCTATTTCACTTTTCTTATGTCCATTTTTGTCCATAATTTAACCAATGGTCTAATTACCATTTAAGGACCTCCAATTTAAAATTTCATAACAATTGAACACTCTACCTTCTAGAACTCAAGTTTTGTACTTTTTACAATTTAGTCCTTTTGACTAAATTGAGTGCCCAAACATCGAAATTTTTGAGCGAAATTTTCACAAAATCATTCCGTGAAATTTTAGACCATAAAAATATAATAAAAATAAATTTTTTTCTCGTCAAATTTGTGGTCCCGAAACCACTGTTATGACTAAGCCTTATTTCGGGATGTTACAGTTTTAAAAAGCTACCGCAACGTACAATATTTTGCAAACTAACGATTGAATAGAAAATCACTATTTTAGGATTAATAAAAGACAACGTCGAGATCTAAACGGTAAATGTTTTAAGCAAAGTTACTATTTTTTTTAACAGGAGCATTAGTTTTCAAATACACTATCATGTTACATTGTCAGATTAGACCATAACGTCCAGGCCGAGTTTGGGATGTTACATTATGTGTAAACATGGAATCATATATAGGGAAAATTTAAATTTCATGCAAATATTTCCCTACTCCCTCCTTAAAAAGAAGCAATGTCTTCATTGTATAAACAAAGTAACGAATAGAAATGAGCACCAGGTAGGATAGCAAGAAAAGAGAGGTGAGTCATGAAGACTGCTTAAGTACCAAGTCTTTCTTGACAATCCAATCGTAGACATGTTCATTCACATTACCACACTACTTTAATTTTTATTAGAGAAGAGACATTGAGCTTAATTTATTCATGTTTGAAATTTCCTACTTATTGTAAGAAAGCAAAATACTAACTAAGAAAAAATATAAATGCCTAAAAATACTAAGAAAAAGAAATAAAAGAAATTCCTCCCTTTTTTTATTAATCTGTGTAATTCCTTTTTTTTGAGATTACTGCATCTTGGGGAAGTAATGTTACGGCGAATGAAGAGGTAGTGAGTGTTGGATATTTTTCTCCTTGTCACCGTTCTGGGCCTCGAGCCTAAAACTGCAAAAAATTTATTACTTGTACTGAAATAAAATTTGACAGAAATAAATTGATTAAACCTTGGGCCAACTTGACCCTCTTATTGAACATAAAAATGAAAATGAAAATAAACGTAAAACTAAAAAATTTAAAATTTCTTTTAAACTACTTAGAAAATTTTTCTCAATAAATTACATTAAATTAAATTCCCAGAAAAGGTTGGAGGGGTTACAAATGGTCCCACTTAAGTTCCAATCTCCTTAGACAACATTGATTTAATGTAATAATTCAAGAAAATATTTCTAATTGTTCCATTTATTCTAATGAGAAAAAAAACTAAAAATAAATTAACGACAGAAAGAGTGAAGAGACTCCCTTAATGTTATTGATGATTGTCACTGACAAAAGTGATGTCAAATGACAATTTATCATACCAATCATATCTAAAAAGAAGATATAATGTTGCCTAGGAATTATATTCAATATTTGATCAAAGAATAACAACATGAAACGGTCTTTCTGCTTTGCTTTCCTCGACTTTCTGTCTTTCATACAAATCTATCTACCCATGATGATCCTTAATGGAGTCAACTCATTATCTGTGATATCTTATTTTTTTGGTACATGTCTCACCCACTGAATGTCATAGATGGGATCGATGATCCCTGTTTTTAACCATTACGGCTCGAGTTTCCCAGGATCAAGTACTCGAGATTGAATCAAACTCATCTATCCCTTAATAGATCCCTTTTCAGTATTTGTAATAGTCTACTCGATACCTTTTTTGTGTCATTTCAAAACCATTAAGTCTAACTCGAGTGACTTTTCTCTTGATGGTTTGGGTTGCTTGTACTCATGTGATGATAGCTCTAATGATTCGAACTGAACTTTTGAACTAAATCCTTCTAAATTAGTTCAAAACATGTATCATCCTCATCTTGATGTGGAGAATCAAATGAAATACCTTCCAATGGATCATAGTATTCTAATTTTGCAAGAACCAGTGGATCTTCCTTGAAGACAGCAGAACAATCTTTAACCTGATCAAGAGATCTTATGGCCTTTAGTACATTAAATGTCACTTGTTCATCTTGAACTTGTATGGTGAGTTCACCTTTCTGTACATCGATTCTCGTCCTACCAGTTGCTAAGAAAGGCCTTCATAGGATGATTGGTAATTTTTTCATCTGTATCAAAATCTAATATAATAAAGTTAGAAGGAAATATGAATTTATCAACGTGTACCAAGACAGTCTCGATCTTTCCTTTTGGATATGCCAAAGATCAGTTTTCCAGTTGGAGTGTAACTGTAGTCAGTCTGGCCTTACCAATACATAATTGTCTAACCATAGACATATGCATCAAGTTGATACTCGATCCCATATCGTGGAAAGCCTTACCACAATAGGATTCTCCAATATTGCAAGGTATGGTGAAACTTCCTAGATCCTTCAACTTAGGAGGCAAATTATTTTGAAAAAGTAGGCTATATTCTGTAGTCAAGGCTACAGTTTCAAATTCCCCAAGCCTTCTCTTCTTAGACATAAATTCCTTCATAGCTTTTGCATAGTTCTACATTTTCTCCAACGCTTTCACTAATGAAATGTTGATACGTAGCTGTTTCAACACATCTAACATTCTCTTAAATTGAGTATCATGTTGTTGCTTATGTTGCTGAATTCTTTGAGGATATAGAGGTCGTGTAACTTTAGCTTGGATTGGACAACTCTTCCGAGGTAATATATCTACATCTAACGAAGGGGTTAGCTTATCAGAATTCACTAGTTTAGATTTTACCTCTGCATTATTTGTAACATTTGGATTCTTTGATGCAGGAATTTCAACCGTTAGTTGATTTTCCTCTTTCTTGAAAGGTTCATCTACATCTTAAACGTCATTGGGTTCCAAAGTCCTTCCGCTTTGTAAAGTGAGCGCTTTGCAATTCTCCTTAGCCAATTTTCTTAGGTTTTCCGTGTCACTGGGCAAAGCTCCTTGTGGTTTATTTCGAAGTTTGTTGGCTAACTGCCCCATCTAGTTCTCCAAATTTCTCAAAGTTGCATCATTCTTTGTAAGGTATGCTTCTTCACGATGTATGCTTTTAATAAGTCCTCAAGTTTATTAGAGGACTCGACTGGTAAAGTATTTTCTATGTTGCTTGGTACAACACCTTGGGGTTTGCCTGACCATGAATTAATGTATCATTTTTAACAATGTATGCCTTCAAAAAATTTTCCAAATTATTGGAAGGTTCAACTTGTGGTGGTTTTTAAGGTTGTTGATTGAAACGAAGAGGTTGATTTGATATATGTTACATGTAATTGTTGTTTGGTCTAGCTTATTGGTTACTCCAAGAGAAGTTTGGATGGTTTCGCCATGAAGGATTATAGAAGTTGGACTGTGGTCCTTGTCCACTTTTATTTTGGTGTCGATTCCCTACATAGTAAAAAAACTCAGGATTTGATGGACAATTCTGGAAAGAATGAGCATCCCCACAATATAAGTAGGAAACATCATCGAAGTGACTCGGTGGTTGAGCTGCAACATGATTTAAACCATTAGTAGTAAACTATTTCAACATTGAATAGATAGAAGATACCTGAGCTGAGAGTGAAGTAAGGACATCTACTTCATGCACTCTTGTTACTTGTCTTCCTGAAACTGCTTGATTTTTTGGCCACTCATAGTTGCTACTGGCTATTCTCTCGATGATTTCGTAAGCCTCATTATAAGACTTCGAGAAGAGAGCACCATTTGCAGAAGCATCTACCACCAACCTTGTGTGTGCATTGAGACCATTATAAAATGTTTCAAACTAGATGCAATGCAAAATACCATGGTGAGGGCATTTATGTAGTAGCTCTTTGAATATTTCCCATGCCTCGTATAGGGACTCATCATCCATCTGGAAAAAAGTAGTGATCTCATTTCGCAACCTAGCATTTTTGCTAGGTGTAAAATACTTTACCAGAAAATGGTTATCTAATTCTTTCCAAGTAGAAATTGAGTTGGGTGGCAAAGAATTAAGACATGCTCGTGCTCGATCTTGCAATTAGTATGGAAACAACTTCAACCTCAGTGTACCTTGAGTTACATTGGCTATGTTGAAGGAATCACTCACCTCCATAAACAATCGAAGGTGAAGATATGGATCTTCTGTGGGCATTCCACTGAATTGGCCTATTGTTTGAAGCATCTGAAACATCACAGGCTTCAATTCAAACTGCGGTACCTCAATGTATCAGGGTCTAAAATAATAGTCTTGGTGGCCTGGTTTGACCAAGAGTTAACAAATTTTGTTGCTAAGTGTTTAACATGCCAACAAGTGAAAGCTGACCAACAGTTTTCTTTCGGTCTACTACAGTCGATTAAGATTCCTTAGTGGAAGTGGGAGCGTGTCACTATGGAATTTGTTAATGGGTTACCCTTAACACCCATGAGGAAGTATTCAATCTAGGTGATTATGGACAGTTTAATTAAGTCAAATCATTTCTTACAAGTTTGTATGAATTATTAATAGAGTGCATGTTTAGACTATTTATGACTTTGATCCTCGTTTTACGTCCCAATTCTAGAAGAAATTGCATAAAGCAGTTGGTACTAGACTAGATTTTAATACAGCTTTCCATTCGCAGACAGATGGTTAGTCAGAGTGGGTAATTTAGCATTTGGAGGATATGTTAGGTTGTATTATTCACTTCAGAGGTAGTTGAGAGGATCACCTGCTAGTGGTTAAGTTTCCACACAATAACAATTTCCAATCCAGCATGCAAATGTCACCATATGAGACATTCTATGGTCGTAAATGTTGAACATCATTGTGTTGGACTAAGTTAGGTGAAAGGAACTTTTAGGTCCGAAACTGGTTTAGGTGACTGAGGGGAAAGATAAACTTATTCAAGAGAAACTAAAAATGACTTCGGATAGGTAAAAGTTGTATACTAATCTAAAGAGAAAGGACACTGAGTACAGTGTGGGAGATCAGGTTTTTCTAAAAGTATTGCCCTAGAGGAAGGTACTGAGGTTTGGACGGAAGGGCAAGCTGAGTCCAAGATTCATTGGGTCGTATAGTATTGTGCCAATGGCATATCGATTGGAGTTACCTCTTGAGCTCATGTAACACATTTTTGATGGATTCTAAGTTCTGGCGAGTAGGTTGAGAGTAATTTTTAAGGCGCAGCTATCCGCCCAATTATTGTTTTGGCATATACATTGGGTGCATAGAAAATATTAAAATGTATTAAGTCGTAAAGAAGAAAAGATTGGTAAGAGTGTTGAGAATCTTGTAAGTAGGGGTTATCGTCGAACGTATTGTATGCCTAGTTTATTAAGTTATTGTGCTAGTTAAGTTGTAGATGATTTGGTTAGAAGCTAATTAGACAAATGATCCATAAATATAAAAATATTGGGTTTTCATAGTTGTAAACCATCTATAAAGGCAGATCAGAAAGTTGTGACATGTGTAAAGTTCCAATAATGATTTAAGTTATATATATTCAGGACAGAAAAAAGGGGGAAGTTTGTCTTCTTCTTGCTTCAATAAGTATTGATATGTGAATCTTAAAGAACTTACAATATTTCTTTCTCCTTCAAATAAAAGATGTAGATCTGGATCTTTACCAGTGATTACTCCATGTCAAGGTAAGATTTATGACTTTGCATGTTATGTTGTGAAAGAGTAAGTCTGTTAGATCTAATAGATTAGTAAGATAAAGATATAAGGCCTTGCTTGGGGATTTCCAATGTTAGAAATAATAGAAAAGGGGTATATGAATAGATCTTGATAGGTTTCAATGTTTTGTAGCAATAGTTGTTGTTGATTGCATGATAAAAGTCTGGATCTGGATTTTCAACTACAGTAGGTGAGAATCAAGTAAGTCTTTAAGATGACCCTTGCATAAATATTGTTCATATGAGATATCTCTAAAGAAACTGATTGAACGATGAAACCGAAGCTAGAAAAGTATAGTATGATGGTCATGCAACTATATGAATGAATGTTGAGGATAGAATGCATGTTATTCCATGGAATCTGAGATGTTTAGGTTTGGTCGTATATGTGTGCCTTAGATGTATGCTATAGGTATGCTCTATTAAGAGTAACTTGTGGCTTTAAGATGAATATGAATTGTGTCAGTACATGAAGGGTTTGTAAAGTGAGTCTGTTTTTGTTCACCATGGTAGAGTCTAAAGGGGTTCATAGGGACTAAAAACATGATCTCTGATATGAACCTTGAACGAAAAAGTCCATGGCCATGGCACCTTCTAAAGATACCAAACGATGGTGATTAACCAATGGGGGTCTATGTGTGTCCCTAGACGATGATGGGCAAACCTCGCGTAATTTAAGTTTAGGAAAATCCATATCATAAACACGTTAGGAAACAAAATGACTTTGTGGCGAATCATGAAAGAAAAGCCTTTATGGCGAATCATGAAAAAAATCCTTTATGGCAAATCATGAAAGAAAAATCTTTCTGGAGAATCATGAAAGAAAAGCTTTTATGCTGAATTTGGAAAGAAAAACCTTTGTGGCGAATCCTGAAAGAAAAGCATTTGTGGCGAATCATAAAAGAAAAGCCTTTGTGGCGAATCATGAAATAAAAGTCTTTATGGCGAATAATGAAAGAAAAGCCTTTGTGGTGAATTATGAAAGAAAGGTCCTTATGACGAATCATGGAGTAAGTTAGTCATCGTATTAAGTTTGGCTTTTTAGAGTAATTAGAAGACAATCAGCAAGGCATAAGTCATTAATAAATTACACAATAAAGTTTTACCTAAGATTGTGGATCAATTAAGAATAATGAATTGAAATGATACAGAGAAGTAATGAGTTAGTATTGGAAATGTATTCAAAATAAATGGGTAAAATTGAATGTTCGAAGAAGGAATTTGTCATTTTTGTATGTGTTTCTTCTTAAATCATGATGAGGTGGTGGCTCAGAATTTAAAGAATATAAGTCATGTATCAAAGACAATGAATGGTGGGTATTGGTCTCAGAGTAAAACATAGTAACAGACGAGTATATAAAATTAGAATTTAATAAAGCATTCACTAGAGACGTAGTTAAAGGTTAAGTATGATAAGATCATCTATATAAATTATTATTTGCAATGTTCAAAAAGACTTAAGTAGATGATGTTTTCCTCAGTAAGTTTTTATGAACTTATCTGTTTGTATTATGTTACAGGCGAGATGGTGTGGGTCTGTGTTAAGAGGGATGTCCCAAGATTATGCCAAGGACTAGCGTATCGGGCCATTATGCATATAGAGCAAGTTTAGCAACGCATTCAAAGTCTAAATTGTCATTGAGAATTCCATACTTTGAGGTGCTTGTAGTAGATTAGGATTTCAAATTAAATATTGCTATATTTTAATTACCACGTGTTGTAGTTGTATTTAATTATTATGCGTTCTTAAGTATTCAAGTTATAAATTTCGTAATAAAGTAAGTCATAATTAATTGTAATTCTTATATGTAGACTAAGTCTATTTCTATATTTTTGGGTAATACCCAATATTCAAATCCGATTATTCGGATCAGGTTATGGGTGTTACAAGTTTGGTATCAGAACTCGATTTTATCGGTTCTTGGATAGCTTGTGGAAGGAACTCTATATGCATAATGCATCGAGCCAAGCTTAGTTTGTCTGTTATATGAAACTAAGTTGCTTAAGAGATAGTCATTGTGACATACAATCATAAGAAATGATAGTAAATAAGGTAAAATGTTGATTCATTAAAGAAATTAAAAATGATGTTACATGATAGTGAGAGTAGTAAAATGAAAGGTAGAAGGAAAATCAAAGTACGTAACCAAATTAAGAAAAATTTTAATTCCTCCCTTATTTTGTTGATTAGTGGGCGTAACTGGAACCTTTTCTATAAGAGGAAGGTTTTCAGGATTTTGATCCCCTGTTGCTAAAATATCTTCACTGTCTTCAGCAACAGGTGTTTTGGGTATGAATAAATTCCCTGAATGTTTCCATTCCCCTTAGGAAGTCTCCCATTCTTCACTTTCTAGATGATAGATTTTAAAACTGAGAGACTTCAAAGAAACATTACCAAGACAGCTAAAACCTATGCGATTATGATCGAAAGGACCTCCGGCCACTTGGGCATGTATACGTAGGTCTGATTTCTTCTCTGGTAGAGCATCACTGATGTTCACACGCCTAGATTATGAATAAGGTGTTTCCACTCTGGTTTGATTTCCACTCTAGAATCAACATTTTGAAACATTCCTACGCCTCATAGAAACTTTCTCCCTCCTTCTATCTAAAGACAACAATCCCTTTTTAGTTAAACTGCTTTGCTAATCGGGAAAACTTCTGTAAGAACTTTCAAGCGAATTCATCAGATGTCGTGATAGATCTCGGTGCCTGCAAGTCTAACAAAAAAAAGGCGTTATCAATCAAAGAGAAGGGGAACAATTGAAGACGAATAGCATCATCAGTGACCTCGCTGTACTTAAAAGTATCACAGTGTGGAAGAAACTGTTTCAAACGCTGATTAGGGTCCTCTGTCATGGTGCCCCTAAACTGTAGATTATTCTGAATCATCTAAATCATTTTTGGTTTGATATCGAAATTAATAGTTGTAATCGCCGACCTTACTATACTTTCTTGAACCATGTCTGGACTTGGTAAGGCATAATCCCTTAAAGTTCTCTCATTTCGAGCCATATGCACATTTGTGAGGAGTTGTGGTGCTGATAGGTTTCCTATGGCGTTGTCGTCAGCGTTGACGAATAGTGGATTTCATGTGGCACATTACCTGCAGCAGGTGGTGGTGGATCTTGCATCTGTTGTTGCTGTTGCTATTATTGTCAACGATATTTTTGTATTATTCTCTCTGGATATGTGACTACTACAGTAGGTGTACCCTTACTATGGTTCATACACTAAACCTAGAAAGAAAATATTAGTAAATAATAAATAAAATAAAATCATATCTATAACTTAAAATTTTCCTAATTATTCTTTTACGTGTTAAAATTAAAAGTAAATTAGTGACGTTGCCTCCCCGACAATGGCGCCAACAACTTGACCACCTTTGGACATACTGACATCTAGAGTGTGAATACTGTAATAAAATATAAAAATACAAGACGATATCCACAAGTATACGAGTTGAGTTGCAATATACTTTTTGACAACGGACTAGGTGAGTACTCCGAGGATCGTACCCAAGGGAAGAGAGTGCTAAATTAATTCTTAACCTAAACATTAAAGGATCTAATTATTACTTTAAATTAGTTATAGTACGAGAACATAATAAAAGGGTTTTTTAGGGTTTTTATAATGATAAAATAAAATAACATAAAAGAAATGAAAATTCAAGAGATAGAAGAGTAGAATGAATCAAATTTTGATTATGGGTGATTAGCTCACTTCGGTAATCCCCATCAACTGTCGTTTCGGGTTCCTCATCAATCAACTAGCCGCTCCCCTATCAAGATCTTCTGATCTTCCACTAATGTAATGAGTCAGCAAGAACTACTTATCATTCGACCCTAGTCCAGACTGGCTTGGGGTAAAGATGTTCACAGATGGGCCATAAAAATTTTGGGTTAATTCTCACATTGATGACTTTCCGGGGTTGTCAGGCCTAAGGTTTGTTTAATATTCTTCCTTTCCCGAACAACTGATCTGTTGAATAACCCTACAAAATAGTTAATAGATCATACCTCCACTCGCTAATCCCCCATAGGAGGATTAGATCTTCATGGCTTTCATAAACAATAGAGAATAGATGAAAAGAGAAAACATGATAAATGGATTTAAGTGTAGAGTTTAAGAAAATGCCTGATTTTTATTAAAGATGGAAATAAATCCATAGAGTTTGATGATCTCCACAAGTCAGATCACATGAAAACAAAGAACAACTGAAAATTCTAAAAACCTAAGAAAGAAAGAAAACTAAACTAAATTTAAAAGAGATGATCTAGGCTAATTCAATGATGTCTATAACATGTGCTAAAAAAGCCTATTTATAGAGTTCAGGTGGCTGTCGTCCTCAACCCTAGGTTAGCTGACGTTTACGAGCTTTAAATTTGAGGGTGTAGACCAAAATGCCCCTATTTTGTATTTGATTTTTGTCCCAGAGTCGATGTCGTGACACACCAGGCCCTGTGTTGCGACATAGCAATCAGTGTACTCCTTTTGGGATATCTTCAGGGGTATGTCACGACACCTTCAGGTTGTGTCACAACATTGAAGGCGGTCTTGAGGTTTCTCCATTTTGCCCCCTATGTTGCGACATCAGTCATCCCGTGTTGCGACGTAGAGACCAGTATCAGTTTAATATGCCTTCTAAAGGTCTCTTGCACCCTCACAAAGTGCGTTAGCTCACCCTCAGGCCTTATTTGGCCCCTAAGGTTAATAAAAGACTCAAATTTTCAAATTATATTAACTTATTAAAACTTAAGAAAATATAATTCAAATCTACTGAAAATGTTTGTTTTCAAGCTCCTAAAGTGCGATAATTAGTTTAATATGCTATACCAAATTACAACGGATCAACTATTGGTCATTTAAACCCGTTTCCAAAAGTTTCCAATTTTTAAAATGACTATAATTTGGTCCTAAATTAACTTAAGAATAAAATTGAATGTTTTCAAAACATTTATTAGATTAGTGAAAATAGAGTGAACGAATATTACTGAAATTGAATGTTTTACTAGGTCATTTTGGTGGCTAGGGTAATCTCTAAATTTCAGTGATAACGTCTGAGCTAGGTTGGGCTGGTTATAGATTAATAAAATGGTTTGAGATCCAGCATGTGTTGTAGATTCTTTGAAGCTTATGTGAGCAACACCGAGCTAAGCTTGTTAAGAAACGCTGGTTTGAAGAATGTGTGAGCAGCCCGAATATGTCAGCTTGTGTAACAAATTAGTCCCATGTATCTGAGTTCAATTTTCTATAGTTCTTCAAGCAAAACACAAAAATGAAAATGTATTAAATGGAAACAAAATGGTTGAAATGAATGTATGTGAATGAAATTATACATGTTTGCAATTTGAATATGAATTAGTTTGTACATGTTATAAGATGAAATGTTACATATTTATATGATTGTGGTATAAGTTCATGATATGCAAATGAACTAACCTATTTGATGTATTTGCTGAATTGCATATGAAAGTATAAGATGCCAAAGGGATTCCATGCTTAATTTCAATGTGTTTTAATTGCTTAATTTTTTAAATTGTCGAGTTAAGTTCAGTAAATTTCGTATGGATTTACAAAGCATTCTTTATGCTTACCTGCTATTTTTCCCTTCCCTGTATATTGTTGATTTGTGGAACATTTCAATTTGATCAACTCGAAGACCATACTAACCTATCACAGACTCGGTAGTCATTTATTCCTTTTTTGTCTCGATTATGTGCCATGTACATAGATGTTGATTTGTTAACCTAAAATGATAGTTTATTTTAACCAAAGTTTAATCTTTAATAAAGTTAATATCAATATGAATATGTGTTTGTTTTGATATGATGTTGTGGCATTTTGAATGGTATTTAATTGGCTTTGTTGTACATGAAATGGAATGGAAAAGTGTTGGTTTTGAATGGCTAATAGGCATAATTGTCTATGTTGAGTTTGATTAAGATGAATAGGTATGTTTGGGTGCCAAATGTGGCATATTGGGTTGATTGATTTGAATAGATGTTTTGGTATGTTTGTGAAGTGATCTTGTACAGGTAAAGGTGTTCAACTATGCACCAAACTTGAAATTTGAATGGTTGTTGTGATTTAGTACCAAAGTTGTGTTTTTAGTGAAAATATAGGAGTTAGTGGATTGTCTTCGGTATAGCGATACCGCACTTTGGATATTTCGATACCTACTTGTTGTATGTTTTTATAATTTTACAATTTTGTCCTTAAAATGGGAAGTTTGGATACTGCCTTCGAGATCGCGATACCCACCTGATATATTTTAATGTTTGAATATTGTCTTCGGTATCACGATATCGTCCTCCCACATTTTGAATCTTTTCAGTTTAGTCCTATTTTACACTTGGGTCAACAATAGAGCTTTCCTAAGCTCGATTAGGACTCAAAATTGATTGTGCATCTTAATATGAAAGTTTTTATGACATGAATGTATGTTTTAATGTTATAATTACAATATGATTGCTGGTAGTTGCTCCAAAAATAGATGTGGCATCCTATAGCTTGGACCTAGCGACCGATTCAGGTGAGGGGTGTTACAAAACATAGACACGAGTCGTTTGTCTTTTTGATAAATGACTTAATTACTATTTGATATTAATTTACTTTTCATTAAGGAAGATGTAATGGTTACCATGAGATTAAATAGGACCATATTGAGAGAATAAATTTATCCCAAAGAGATTAAAGATATCTTATGAGGGTAACACACTTATGACAAGGTCATTAGATGAGAACTAACTGAGTAGCTTCCGTAATGGTATCCAATTAGGGAGAGCTTAGTCACGATACTATTATACAATGACTTCTTGACTAAATGAGTTTATAATTAATAGGCGAAAAGATGGAATTTAATTATAAATCATTTGAGCCTTAATTACATATGTTTAATTGGCCCACCGCTAGCTCGTTGAAACTAGAAATGAATTGCATATACAATCAAATGAACATAAATGAATATAAATGATAAAGTTAAAGAAATGTGTTACATTCGAAAATGAATGTGGTTTCTCATTATGTATGGAAATGACACGAGAATTAATTTAAGTTTGAAAACCGGAATTCAATTAATTGCTCATCATGAATCCATTGAATATTGAAATTAAATATATTTTCTCATAGATTCTTTTACGTAAACTTGTCATGACTTTAATGTAATTAGAATTGGGTTGAGAAAATTGTTTAATTAAAACAATTAATTTATTTCAATTAATTTAATAAATAATATTTATTTTAGGAAATAGAAATACATTCTATGTTGAACTAAATTATAAAGTGTTGAGTTAAAAGTTCAAGAATAACATATAATTGGACAGAGTACATGAGAGGACCAAAAGCCCCTCTCTCCTAGTAGAACTAAAGGACTAGTTTTTCTATCACATAAATATTATTTATATTCTACTAATTCAACTAGGATTCTTCTGTCTCTCCCTATAAATAGATGACACGGTGGGGCTAAAACTACACAAGTAATACACAACTTTGTAATATTTTTATTTTGCCCGAAAATTGTGAGAATTTCTTTCTAAGTATAAATTCTATTTTATGGAAATAACAATTCTACTTGTTTTTATTGAGAGAGAATTTTTTTCCTATTGAAAGCAAGATATTGTTTTTGGTTCTGTATTTGATTCGTGATTGTTCAAGCCCAGACTCGAAGCGATTTGTGATACAAGAATCATAGAGAAAGTCGTTCGGTTGAAAGCCACGAATGTCTAGGTCCACCTTGCACAAAGCACATGTACTTTTCGATAAAATTTTATTACTGTAATATTACAAACTGACTTGATTTTCAAATATTTAAAATTTTCACTGTGATAGAAAATCATTTTTAAACCGATTGTTCTTTCAAACAAATAAGATTCTTGAAAACTTTCCTTGCTTGATCTAGTCTATTCTCCAATTATAATCTCGAGATTTGCTACTTAAAATCCTCAAAAAGATATAAGAAACTGATCAAGATGTTAGATCTAGTGCCCTAACTATAGTATTTTCATCTATGTACACTTGTATTTTTCGAACAAATTGATTTAATAATATCCATTAATTACATTAATACCTTTTGTATATTGTCCTCAAATTTTTGCATGGAAAGAAAAATGGAAGGAAATATTGGCTAACTAGTTATCTAATGTTTAACTAATACTAAGTGATATTTCGTGGTTAGATTCTAATACGGAAAGACAACTTGTATAAGTAGATGAACCTAAACATGTCATTTGTATAATCAAGAATGAGAAAATGAATGAAAGATTAATATGTCGCCTAACAAGTCCAATTAGGAAAATGATTTGTCTTAAGCATTAGAGGATGACTCTAGAATATAGATATATAGATGATAATACATGATGATGAAAAGTAAACGTGGTTACTAGTTATTTATCTTTGTGATAAACACTTGATTACTATTTGATAGTAAATGAATTTTCATGAAGGAAAATATAATAATTACCATGAGATAAAATAGGATCATATTGAGATGACGGATTTATCCTAAAGAGATTAAGGATATCCTATGAGGGTAACATACTTATGACAAGGTCATTGGACAGGCACTGAATAAGTAACTTTCGTAAAGGTATGTAACTAGGGAGAGCTCAATCATGATATTATAGTGGAATGACTTCGTGACTAAATATGTTTATAAGTAATAGGCAAAATTTTGAAACTTAATTATAAATTATTTGAGCCCTAATTACATATGTCCAATTGGTCCCTCCAGTAGCTCGTTAAAACTATAAATGAATTACATATAGAACCAAATGAACATAAATGGATAGAAATGATGAAGTTAGAGAAATGGGTCACATTCACAAATGAATGTGTTTTTCTCATTGAATAGATATGACTTGATAATTAATTTAAGGTTTTGAATTATTATTTAATTAAACAATTGAAGTTAAAAATGGAATGAAATTAATTAGTTATTGTGAATCCGTTGAATATGGAAATTAAATATATTTCCTTATATATTATTTTACAAGAAAGTTGTCATGATTTTAACGAAGTTAGAATTGGTTGAGAAAGTTTTTAATTGAAATTTTAATTTATCTAATTAAATTAATTAAATAAATAGTATTTATTTTGGGAGATAGAAACCATGTATTGAGTTGAATTAAATTATAAAGTGCTAGATTAAAAGTCTAGGAAACACATATAATTGGACCCAATACAAGAGAGACCCAAATCCCCTCACCATAAGAGAGAGGGGTGACATTCCTAGTATTATTTACTAGGGTGTGTCAGGCACCATATTCTCCTTATTGTTTTCTATTAAAAAATATAATTTGTGTTTTACTAATTCAACTAGGATTCCCTTATATCTCCTATAAATATATGACACTAGTAGAGCTATTAACATAGCACAAGTTTATAAGTTTGATATATTTTTACTCTGCCAAAAAGTAGTGATAATTTATTTTCTAAGAATAAATTATATTTTCTAGGAATTACAATTCTACCAGTTTCTATTGAGCAAGAATTACTTTCCAACTGAAAGTAATAAATCATTTCTGGTTCTATGTTTGATTCATGATTATTTGAGCCCACACTCGAAGTAATTCATGGTATGAGAATAGTAAGGAAGGTTGTTCGGTTGAATGCTAGAAACGTTTAGGATCTATTTCGCACAAAGCACAAGTACTTTTTGGGAAAAAGTTTATTATTAGAAATATCACAAATTGACTCAATTTTCAAAATTTTAACTTTCCATTGTTTTTTCCAACACAAGATACATAGGCCAAACATGCCAACAAATAGGGAAATTTTCACAATGTCCAAATGCAACTTTAATTGCAACACTGCATTTGGGACATGAAATTGACACTAACACTACTGATGTGGTATGAAAGGGCATTAGCCCTTTACCTTTCATACATCTATGGATCTATCGAAACTTTATTAAGTGGCTTAGATTAATTGCTAAGCCATTACTTATGAGAGTAATGTTCTTGTTTCAACATGATGTTATATTGTTTTATGTGCTACAACACTTGCACGTATCAAACCAATGAGTTATCATCAATACTCCCCATTACAATTAGCTTTTGGTCGGGAGAAACATATTCCCCATCTTATAATTTTCTAATGTGGGGTACATGTTCCAATTACTTCAGCACAATCAATAATGATAGGCACTCAAAGAAGGTTGGGAATAAATGTTAGTTATAAATTTTCTTCTATAATTAATTATTTCAAACCAATGGAAAATTTTTGATATATGTCATGGTTTGCCGATTGTTATTTTGATGAATCAATTTTACTAATAGTAGGAGAAAATAACTAACTAGTAAAAAAAATACGTGTAATGCATGATTATTATCTCATCTAGATTCTTGAACAAATTAATGTGAATTAGAAGTTCAAAAGATAATTCAACTACAAAATATTGCAAATCAATTGTCAGATGCTTTTATTGACCTAAAAAGAGTTATTAAATCTCATGTACCAGTTGAAAATGCCCTAGTTCGTATTGATGTCTCGGTAAGACAATTTGCTAGTGCAAATGAAATGAAGCCACACCTAAAGTGTGGTAGACTTATCAGTTCTGTAACAGCACAATTTAGCTAAATTAGAATAGTGGTTTTGAAACCACAAATCAGAAGTCGTAAAATTATTTTTAATATTATTTTATGTGTTTATAGCATGATAGCATGTACGTGTGAAAATTTTGTGATTTAATTTTATCGTTTGGATGTTTAATTTGTTAAAAGGACATAATCGCGTAAAATACAAAAGTTGCATACTATTTGTTTAAAGTTTTTAATTGCTATGATTAATTAAATTAAAAGTCTTTATGATGATATTAGACCATTGGTAGTGTTAATGGACATTAATGGACATGCATTATAAATTTTTATGTTTATTCATTAAGGGTAAATAAGTAAAGTGAATATTAATATGTAATAAATAAAACAAAACATAAAACATCATGCATGTTCATCTTGTTTGGCCAAAACTCAAAGAAAAAGAAAACCATTTGAAAGCTTTAACGTTCGGCACACATGGGAGCTTGATTTAGGTATGTTATTTGCTAGATTTTTGATAATTTTTACGTTTTTGAGATCGTTTCTTCGTATACGAGTTAGCCCATACTTAAATTTTTTAATTTGTTGATGAATTCATGAAATGCCATTGATGAATAATTAGAGTTTTTTTTGGTTTTTTGATGATGGATTATAAGAGTTTGATGTTAGATTATTATGTTTAATTAAGTGGTTTTTGATAAAAATACTTATTAAGGATTAAATTGTGCAATTTGTATGGGCTGCTAGGGACCTAGGAAAAATTCGGCCTAACATGAGCATGATGAAATTTTGTGTATTTTGAGTTGTTCTGAAATAGGGACTAAATTGAAAAAATGTGAAATATTAGGGGCTAAAGTACAAAATGCCCATTTATGTGTTTTTTGGATGAAATTGAATGAACATGTGATTAAATAAGTTAAATTTGAATTTAATTAGATCAAGAAAGGAAGAAATCAGATTTTGATAGGGGGAAGTCGAAAGTTGTTGAATACTCGTTCTGATCCATTCGTTTCTGTACGAGGTAAGTTCATAAGTAAATAAATGTTTTTGAATTCAAATGCATATGTTTTATATATCGTCGGATTGATTTGTATATATATACATATAGCCGAATTGATTTGAGCATTGGATGATTAGTTTTGTGTATGAAGTGATTTAATTACGAACTAGAAATCCCCGAATAAACCTTAGGAAATGTTTAGGATACTGATGTCATGACATTAGGACTTCCGAGGTGTGATTTCATATAAGACCATATCTGGGACATTGGCATCGAAGTGAGAAAATGTGTAAGACCAGGTCTAGGACATTGGCTTAATATATGATTCGTATAAGACCCGGTCTGGGATAGTGACATCGATATGTGTTAACATGTAAGACCGTATCTGGGATATGGCATTGTACAAGCTTTATATGATTTTCAAGTGTCCTTAACAATTCCGAATGGTTCAATGGGCAATGTCAAATTGAGACCGAAGGTGAATTTGAGCTAAATCGTTCAAGTATGTGTGAAGTTTATATGTTCAGGAAATATTAAGGTAAGTTTAGTACTTAATGTGGTGATATGAATTTACATGAGTTAGTTGAATGTATGTGTTTGAGATTTATTTAAATTCGATCTAGTTAAATTGAATTATAAATATCATTGAGATGATTTATTTGCTTATGGCTTACTAAGCTTCCAAAGCTTACTTTGTGCATTCTTTCATTGTTTTATAGATATATAAAGCTAGCTCAAGCTTGGGGATCGTTATGGATTATCGTCACACTATCAATCGCCATTTCGGTATTTTGAAAGCTTGCTATTATATCATATGGCCTGTATAGGCTACGGTTAATTTTGAATTGTATATAAGTTTTCATGCGAAATGGCTTGTTAGCGATGCTAATTATCATGTATATGCGGTCATGTTATAAGCTCTTTTGGGAAGTATGTTTTGAGGTATATATATATGATATGTTTGGTTATAAGATTCAGTTAGAGTAATGATTTAGTTGGTGGATGTGTTTTTACTATAATGTATATGTTCTGATAAGCTTAGTTATGTATAAGTGATTGCTTGTGAAATCGGTCATGTAGTTTGGAGATTAATGGCAAAAGATGACTATGTTTTATAGAAGTTTGGTCAGTCAGTTGAGGAAGTATAATGTGTTTGGTTAATAATGTTATTTAGTTATGAAATGGTACCTAGTTGAGATTTTGTTTTGATATTGGTATGACCTATAGAGGTTAAATTGGATGACCGAATAAATGATTAGTTGATTGGTTGAATATATAAAAAAATTAGACATGCTATTTATCATGCAAATTAGCTGTATATTGATTTGTTATTTGTGTACAAAAAAATGTTTAATGTGGCTATGGTGAAATACGCCTAAGTTGGTAATGGTTACAATTATATTTGGTTATTTAGTGACGCTTGTTTATGTTTTATTTATGTATGCCTATAAAGTCGTATGGGATAGCTTGACTTAGATTAATGTGCGATTGTGTATAATTTACAGATTGGTATGTTCAGTAAATAGTTAATGGAATGGGATTGTTACGGTTGGATATTGTGTTTAAAATTGGCTTTGATTTTAAGGTGATATATGCACGATATGATGGCATTAAAAGTAATTTTGACTATGTGGTAATGTTAACTAATGTTTTATAGGTGAATGAATATTAGGCCGTATATTATGATTTGTTTTGATAAATATGCGCATGTGCGAAAGCTTTTAAATTGAGGTGTTTGATATTTAGCCAATGAGATAGATGTATACAATTGAGTGTTGCGATATATATATGCTCGGTATATGAAAATGTAATGTAATAAGTTTATTTATAATTTGATTATTCGAATGCCTTGACTGTTGATCATATGATTCGACTATTGGATTTATAAAGCATATGTAATATGATTTGATGTATGTTAGTTGGTTCGAAATTTGAATAGTTGAATGGTTATGATTCGGTTACATTTTAGAGCATGAATTATAATAAATGACTGTGTTAGACTTTGTTGTACTCGGTAATGCCTCGTAACCCTAACCTGGCTATAGATACGGGTTTGGGTGTTACATTTTATTTGGTATCAGAGCCAGGTTTAGTCGATTCTAGGACTAATGTAGCGTGTGAGAGTCTAGCTATACATGCCATATATATATGAATTGCGATAGTGTGATGATTCCTGACAATTCAAAATGTGTTTTGGTATAGCAAATGGATCCCGATCGAGCCGTAGCAGACGATGTTGAAAGTAATGCACCCGCTCCCGCTCAAGGGGAAGTGCAATCTAATTCTAGAGTTGTTGTTAGTAGCCAAGAGGGAGAGGAAAAGCAAGCCTTCTTCCAGATGATGAATGAATGGTTTACGGAGTTCGTTCGAACGAATTTGGCTGCTCAACAACCTCCAGCCCCACCAATTCTCATTGAATACATGTGAGTTCCCCAAGATACTAATCCGATGTGATTGAATAAGCCTCCGGTTGATAAAATTAGAAAATATGGGGTTGAAGAGTTCAGAGCTACTGTTGACGATGATACTAAACGAGCTAAATTCTGGCTTGATAATACGATCCGTGTGTTCGATGAGCTATCCTGTAGCCCTGATGAATGTATCAAAAGTGTTGTATCTTTGCTTAGAGACTCCGCATATCATTGGTGGAATACACTGGTATCGATGGTTCCAAAAGAACGGGTTACCTGGGAGTTCTTTCAGACTGAATTCTGGAATAAATCTATCAAGCAGAGATTTATAGATCAGAAACATAAAGAATTCCTTGAGTTGAAACAAGGTCGCATGACAGTGACAGAATATGAGAGGGAATTTGTGAGACTCAGTAGATATGCCCGGGAATGTGTATCGACCGAAGCAATCATGTGCAAGAGGTTCGAGGATGGTTTAAATGAAGACATCAAGTTATTAGTCGGGATTCTAGAAATCAAAGAGTTTATGGTACTTGTCGAGTGAGCATGAAAAGCTGAAGAACTAGGGAAAGAGAAAAGAAAAGCTGACTTTGAAGCTAGAGATTCACGAAAAAGATCATCGAGTAAGTCATTTCAGTCAGCATGAAAGGAGTTCCGAGATGATTTTATCCGTTCAAAGGCTACTGTGGGTTATTCTAGACGAGATCGAGACAGACCACCTGTGAGTTCAAAAGCAATCTCAATAGCTAGTGTTGGTAACATCAGACCTAATCAACTCGAGTGCAGACATTGTGGTAAATGTCACCCCAGTGGTTGTAATTGAATGATCGGGCCTGTTTTAAATGTGAGTCGTTAGATCATTTCATTCGTGATTGTCCTGATCTAGTTGAACAAGACACAGTGTAGAATACGAGACTGAGTAACACGGCAGCTAGAGGTAGACCACCCAGAAATATAGGTAATGTGAGTAGTAGCCAGAGGGGAACTAAAGACACTACTGTTAGATCTGAAGCTCACGCACCTGCCAGAGCTTATGTGTAACGCGTAGGTTTGTGCAAGTGTACACAGTCATTATCAAGTAATAAGTAAGTATCGAGTTATCATCTCCACAGGGATTGTATTTGAGCTAAGTCACTTAATTCTAATATTATATTAATAATTTAGTAAATGAAAACACAATATAGTTGAGAAGTGGTGATTAAAATATATTAAACTAAACGCAATGATCCCTAATGCAAATTATCTTAAGTATGCAAACTAAATGAAATAGATTTTAGTAAAATTTAACAGAATTTTGAAACAATTATAACATAAATAAACTAGGACAATTACTTTAATTAAACTCAATTTATTATCAACATGTTTAATAACATTCGGAAAAACATTCCATGGCAACTCGATCTTTCATGAATTTCGAAACCACATTAGGTCCTTTCAGAATCTTTTACTTAGTAAATACGCATTTTACTGATCCTTATTTACTAAGGGTTTCTTATTATTCGTGTGAAATAATAGGGATGTGTCAGGTTTGCAACTATTTAATCACACAAATCTAAAAATTATGCAGATAACAGAGTTTGGTCAGAGTTGTTATGCAACCTACAATTTAATCGGGTCAGGATCTAAATTGAGCATGCACATTTCAATTATGTGTCCATTAGCCATCGTCTAGTCCGGATCGCTCGACTAATTCAGGTGCATTCCAATCACATATGAACAAAATACAGACTTGATTTTAATTGAAAACCTGATCGATTGAGGGACAAACATTATAAGCATGAATCAAATAAATATTATTTAATCCAAGCAATCATCCTAGCTTAAATAAAATTAAGCAAACATTGTTGTAAATATGAACAAAGAACACATAGCAAACATCTTTATATTAAATTAAAGAAAAGAAAGATTAAACCCAATTCAGAGTGGCTATCACCCAAGACTCTAATTGACGAGGCTCCTTCGCTTATTTGTTTTGCTCCTTTGCTGATGGTTCTCCAAGGTGGCCGACCAAGGGTTCTTTAAGAGGCTAATTTTGCTAAAAATCCTTATGCAAGGATGATGATAGGCGTGAGGGGGAAAGATATCTAAGAGAGTTGAGAGATGAGAGAATGATGAATGAGCGAGGGATGATTGAAAAAGTGAGAAATAAGCTCTTATTTATAGGTGAGGCAAGAGAGCTAGCTTGCTAAAAATAGGAGTGTCCATCTTTTGAAAATTCTTCCAAGGATGGTCTGCTTGATTCTGCTTTTGAGGAAATGTGGCTGATTCTGCTTGATTCTTGGTCAATTTGAGTGCCACCACAACTCAGGACTAAGACTCGGTTACCAGCAAATCTTCGGGAAAATCTTTGATTTCTTTAACTCTTCAAGGACCTTGTGTAAGTAAACCAAAAATTGATTTATGATCAGCCATGTGCAGCCAAAAATTTGGTTTACTTGGTCCCCAATTTGGACAGTTTTGCAATTAGAAGAAAACTCTCAGACCTATCCAAAAATAGTAGATAGTTTAGAGGACCAAATAATATAATTTTAACCACTTCAATTAATTAATTAAAACCCAATTTATTAATGAAATATTTAAAATGAATTATTAAATATAACTTTATATTTTATTATTTAATTTAATCATGCATGGCCCGCTTTATAGCTTAAAAATATAATATGCTCAAACTAATATAAAATAAGTCATTTTATGCATGAAAACTATATAATAAAGCATAAAATCACATTTTAATAATTTACATGTCCTAATTTCATATTTTCGCATATTTCATTAATTTATTAAACAATTACTTGGTTTTAACAACAAGTTTAAGTAAAAAGGTGATGAATTATAGAGGAAAAGTCCTATATATTTTTCAGTTTACACACCCCCAAACTTAAATCATTGCTCGTCCCGAGTAATGTTCATGCACAACACAAGGTCTTGCTAAGAGTGTAAGTAGCATCAATCTTCGTCTCAGAATCATGCATCAAGAAATTCATGCTCATAGATCTTCTTTATTAACAAGTTACAAACATTTTGAAAATTTTATTCTATGTTTCAAGATATGCCAACATGTATCATAGTTTGCATGTATGTTACAGCCATAGATAATATTCTTCATTCAACACAATTTCTCATCAATTAGGCAAAACAATCATAAGGCTTATTTATGATCTTCATATGTTGAACTTAATACTTTCTCTCCACTAATGCAGGTGACATAATTATCAAATGAAGAGGTCTTTTATAAGGTTGTAATGGGGCTCGGTTAAAGGCAGGGATTTTAAGAGATGGGACATTTCGGTTTGAAAATCTTAACCTTTAACTTGTCTTAGATTTCTCGAAATTCAACCTTTTTCTTCAAATGAAACTTTGGAACTCCCCCAAACTTATTTTGAACTCATACTCATATATTTTCTTTTTGCAGACTGACTAAACTTTTCCTCACTCTTGTTTTTTCTCTTTTCTTTTTCTTTGTTTTTTCAGCATGACCACATACATCTTTTGAAAATTTTCCTCAAATGTTAATTACCAAGACAACTTTAGTTAAGGCAGTGCACAAAATTAGGATAACTTCAACAGATAGAGATGCGGCTTGTAATGTAGGTTTATTACAATGAACAGGCCTTTAAGCTCAAAATTATAGTTTCAAGAGTCTAATACAATAAGGTGAGCTTCAAACGGCTCAAATGATCCAAAGAAAAATGGTGCCTATATCATTTTAGATTTTTATGTCTCCTAGGATTTCACCTCAAGAAAGTTACTAAGTCAGTCTTCATGCATGTCTAATCTCAAGAGAAACTCTGTTTTCATGGAAATCATTACCTAAGACTAAGATCATAAAAACATTTCATTCTTCATGATAACATACAATCACCCAGATAAAATCATCATTCATGCTTGCATACAAGCTATCTTATTAAAAAGAATTTCTCTAAACATTCATTTATTAAAACATACTTATGAAAGAAATGATTCGAAACATACTGGAAAATTTTAAAAATTTGAGGAATTTGCCTTACCCCCTTTAAAAAGAAGCAGTGTTCTCATTGCAATAACAAAGTAATGAATGAAAACTGAACACCAGGTAGGGTTGTAAAAAAAGAGAGGTGAGTCAATAAGACTACTTAAATACCAAGTCTTTCCTCATAACCCAATCCTAGACATGTTCATTCTCATTGCCACATCACTTAGTTTTATTCTTTCTAAAGAAGTATTTATTCATGCTTGCTATGTTTTATTTTACAGAAATTAAATCCTAATTACTAAAGAAATAAATTCCTAAAGACCTAAAATTTATTAAATAAATAACAAGACAAGAATCCCCCATTTTATTTTTCTGACTCATTCCCTTTGTCAGTTTGCATCTTTAGTCTCTTTCATCCATGTCTCAAAGATAGCATCTGGGAACTCAGGAACAAAAGTGTCAGTGATATTCTTAAAAGTATTTTGAATTGAACCATCCCTAATTTTTGCACATTTCCAGTAAGTTTGATGTTGTTTGTGCATGAACTTGCACATGTCCATCATAATTGACAGCTCTGATTTCTTTGAAGTACTTGCAGGAGTCGGCATTGGAGTTGTAAATTCTGGTTCAACACTTAGCTTGACTAGTTCTTCTTCTAGCTCAACCCTAGGTTCAGGGTTTTCAACTCTTTCAGCTGGTTGATGACTATTTGATTCCTTATCAGATTCTTCTTCTTCAGTGTCTGTAATTGAACCAGCTTCAGTTTCAATTTTATTTATTAACTCTTCGATTTTTGGCTTAGTTGGTTCCTCTTGCTTGCCTTGATTCAGATCATGCCCTCTTTCTACTAACCTTCTAAGATCATGACTTGTAATGCACCCTTCGACATACTGCCCCTTCAAATTTGCTTGTGTTTTAACACAGGCCCTTAAGTAAACTGAAGTGATTAATGATGGGAAATAAGCACTTCCTGCCTTCTTTTTAGCAGAATCATGGATCTCCTTAAGGATAATTTTCCCAACATTAATGCACTTTCTGTCAAAATTGCATATAACAAAAGCATCCATTCCACCGAGATGGTGGAACTATGTGAGATAGGCATAAAATTGTAGAGAACAAAATAAAACCATACCTTTGCTACTGGTTTTAAGTATTCTCTTCGACAAGAATGACTCCCATACTTTCTTATAATCCATTGGGATCTCGGATTTGTCACAACATCAAGCACTTGCTGAAGAAAATCCCAATTGATATTGTTCATCATAGGGCAGAACTAGTCTTCTTCAATATCAAGTAAATTAAATAAATCATTAATGGACTTAGAACTAAGAGGTACCTTTTTCTTTCGAACGATGACTTAATAGCATTATGTGTAGTCAAACTAGCATAGAATTCTTGAACTAGTTCATCATCGGGAAGTGAACGAGCATCATAGAATCATTCCCACTTGAGAGCATTGATTATCTTTCTAATCGGCACAGGAACAACCATCACATCATTACTTTTCAGGTTAAAACCTTTTTCCAGCACCATAGGTTGATGCTTGAAAATTGAATCAAATCGCTCTTTCACTTCTTCATCGATCACAATTGGGTTTTCAGGAGTAGTCTTTGAAGATCTAGTTCTTTTTCGAGACATGGTATCTCTTCTCGATAATTTGGCAATGTTTCTGCTTACAGAAGCAGAAGAGAAATCAACAAAAAAGGGTAAAACTTGCTTTGGTAAACCTTCCGATGGCGAGGGATTTACAGCGGCAACGGCAATGTGTGGCAGCAATGGTGGTGTGTGGCAACGATAACGACCACGTGCGGCGGCGACGTCGATGGTCTGGCGATTCTCTTGCGGCAGTACTAGGTGGTCTCGGTAAAAAAAAGAAAAAGACTAAGGGTTTCTTTCGGGATTTGAGGCTATTGGCACAAGAAGGAGGTTTGGGATTTTTAGGGTTAAGCAAATTGCTTTGAGATATATGAAAATAGTAAAATGAAAAAGGGTTTATATAGGGAAAATTTAGGGAAACATGTAGCAAAGATATAGCCACTGTAAGGTTACTTGGGTGGCAAACAATGGAATGGCGGCACTAGGTGTGGATTTTCCTCCTTTATACTGTCTTTGGCCTCAAATTCAAACTTGTATTTACAGGCTTATTCAACAAAGAGAAATTGATTTGTACATGGGTCAAATTTGACCCCCTTTATTAACATAAAAATTTAAAATTAATCAAAATAAATTAAACTAGAAAAAAAACATTTTAAAACTTTATTAGAAAGTTTCTTCTTAACAAATTACATTCAATTAATTCCCAGGAAAGGTTAGAAGGGTCACAGCAGTCCCGCTTAAGTTCCAATCTCCTTAGACAGAATTAATTAAATGTACTTAATGAAGAAAATAAATTCTAATTATTTATTGATTTACAAGAAGAGTTCATGAAAAATCAAAGGTCTGTTAATTTGAACGAGGATTCAACTCACTCAACTTCACCATCTCAATAATGTTTGAGACGTTGACCATTAACTTTAAATGTACCCCCAAAATTATTGTATAATTCAATAGCTCCATAAGGATAAACTCGGTAGATGGTATAAGGTCCTTTCCATCGAGATTTCAGCTTCCCAGGAAATAACTTCAGCCTTGAATTAAACAACACCACCTTCTAACCTTCTTTAAACTCGCGAAGTTGTATATGAGTATCATGTCATCTCTTTGATCTTTCTTTGCATATTTCGCCATTCTCATAGGAAAACAACTTCAGCTTTTCCAACTCATCCAGTTGTATCATCCTTCTCTCACCAACTTGCTTAAGATCAAAATTTAACTACTTCAAAGCCAGTGAGCTTTATTCTCCAATTCTAATGGCAAATGACATGCCTTTCCAAAGACTAACTGATAAGGAGACATTCCTAACGGAGTCTTAAATGTTGTTCGATAGGCCCATAATGCATCATCGAGCCTTCGAGACCAATCTTTTCTGTTAGGGTGTACTACCTTTTCAAGGATACCTTTGATTTCATGATTCACTCTTTCAACTTTCCCATTAGACTAGGGGTGATAGGCAGTAGCAATCTTGTGCTTCACATCGTACATATCAAGCAACCACTTAAGCCATTTGTTCACAAAGTGAGAACCTTCATCACTAATAATAGCTCTTGGTGTCCCAAATCGTGTAAACACATGCTTATGTAGAAATCACATGACTACCTTAGCATCATTTTTAGGGTATGCTTCAGTTTCAATCCACTTGGATACATAGTCTACAGTAAATAAGATGTATTTGTTCCCATACGAATAAGGAAACGGGCCTAAGAAATCAATGCCTCGCACGTCGAACAATTCAATCTCCAAAATTTTTGTCAAGGGCATCTCATTCCTTCTTGATATATTTCCAGTCATTTGGCATTTATCACAATTCTTCACATAAGCATAAGTATTTTTAAATAGTGTAGGCCAAAAGAAACTTGCTTGCAAAATCTTTGCTGTAGTATGTGAACCACTAAAGTGTCCCCCACTTGGAGATGAATGGCAATGATACAAGATCTCAGCAATTTCGCTTTCAGCTACACACTTTCGGATTATATTATCTATACACTATTAAAACAAAAACGTATCCTCCTAAAAATAATACCGACTATCATGAAGGAATTTTTTCCTTTGTTGATATGTCATTTCTCGAGGAATTATTCCACATGCAAGATAATTGGCAAAATCAGCAAACCAGAGTATTTCATGAATTTGATTTACCTCAAATAAGTGTTCATCTGGGAAATTCTCGTTGATAGGCACACATAACTAAGTTACCTCATCTTGCTCCAACCTCGACAGATGATCAGCTATTTGATTTTCGATACCTTTTCTATCTTGGATCGCAAGGTCAAATTCCTGGAGTAAAATTGTCCAATGAGTTAGCCTTAGTTTTGCGTCTTTCTTCATGAGCAAGTATTTAATGGTCGCATGGTAATAAATACTGTAACTTTGGTACCTATAAGATATGAGTGGAATTTGTCAAAAGCAAAAACTATAGCAAATAGTTCCTTTTCAGTTACCGTATAATTGAGTTGGGCTCCGGTCAAGGTTCTACTTGCATAGTAAATAGGGTGGAACACTTTATTTTTTCTTTGACCCATCATAGCTTCAACAGCATAATCACTTGCATCACACATCAACTCAAAAGGTGTGCTCTAATCGAGTGTAATGGTTATTAGGGCTGAGATTAATCGTTTTTTCAGCTCTTCAAATGCTTATAAACATACTTTGTTGAAATTGAACAATGTATCCCTTTCTAACAGCAAACACAACAGCTTAGAAATTTTCGAGAAATTCTTCATAAACCTTCGGTAAAAATCGGGCCTAAGAAACTTCTGACTCCTTTCACATTAATTAGGGCTGGTAATCTTTCAATTAAGTCCACCTTTGCTTTCTTGACTTCAATTCATTTCTTTGAGATCTTATGACCTAAGACAATCCCTTCCTTGACCATAAAATGACATTTTTCCAAATTAAGGACAAGGTTTGTCTCTTCGCATCTCTGCAATACCTTAGCCAAATTACTCAAACAAATATCATAAGTGTTACCAAAAATAGAAAAATTATCCATGGAAACCTCAACAAAATTTTCAACCATATCAATAAATATTGCCATCATGCATCGTTGAAAAGTTGCAGGTGCATTGTATAAACCAAAAGGCATTCACCTAAAAGAAAATGTACCGTATGGAGAAGTAAAGGTTGTTTTATGTTGGTCCTTCGGGGCTACAACTATTTGGTTATATCACGAATAGTCATCTAAAAAATAATAAAATTCATTACCTGCTAGTCGATTTAAAATCTGATCTATAAAAGGCAATGAAAAATGGTCCTTCCTTGTGGCTTTGTTCAACTTTCTGTAATCAATACAGATTCTCCAACCGGTAACAGTTCTCATTGGAATTAACTCGTTACGCTCATTTTCAACAATCGTGATTCCACCTTTCTTCTGCACACACTGCACCAGACTTACCTACGAACTATCTAAAATAGAATAGATGATTCTTACATCTAACCATTTGATCACTTCCTTTCTCACAACTTCTTTCATAATAGGATTGAGCCTCCTTTTCCTATCAATTCGAGCTCTTTTACCTTCTTCTAAAATGATTTTATGCATGTAAAAAGAAGGGCTTATACCTCGAATATCAGCTATGGTCCAAACAATTGCTTTCTTAAATTTCTTTAGAATAGCAATTAGTTGCTCCTTTTGATCTTTCGTCAGTTCCGCTGAAATAATCATAGGCAAAGTAGAACAGTCACCTAAATAAACATATTTCAAATGGGAAAAAAGTACCTTTAGTTCGAGTTTAGGTGGTTCTTCAATTGACAACTTGGGTTGCATAAATTCTTTGACTTCCAACTCCAACGGTTCAAACCGTGTGGATTGAATAAAATTTCTCGGATTAGCTTCCATCAAAGCCATGTTTTCTACACCTTCTTCATCCTCCAAAGGGTCAAGATCTAAGGCTTTCTCCAATGGATCTTCTTCAAAATTGCTTCCCAAAGAAACCAAGGTTTTTATCTCTTCCATAACTGAACACTCCTCTGCCGGATAGGGAAATTTAATCGCTTTAAGAATGTTAAAGGTTACCTGATCGTTTTGAACTCGTATGGTGAGTTCTCCTTTTTGTACATCAATTGACGTTCTTCCTGTGGCTAAGAAAGGTCTCCCAAGGATGATTGGTATTTCCTTGTCTGCTTCAAAATCTAAGACAATGAAATCAGTAAGAAAAATAAAATTATCGACTCTTACCAAAACATCCTCGATCATTCCTTCGGGATATGCTAAAGATCGATCCGCTAGCTAAAATGTCACAGTTGTAGGTCTTACTTCACCTATCCCTAACATCTTAAAAATAGACTTAGGCATCAAGTTGATACTTGCTCCTAAGTCACACAAAACTTTACCACAGTAAGATTCACTAATGTTACAGGGTATAGTAAAGCTTCCTAGGTCTTTCAATTTCGGTGGCAATTTGTTCTGTAGGAACGCACTGCACTCCTTTGTTAAGACAACAGTCTCATATTCACTTAGTAGTTTCTTCTTAGACAATATATCCTTCATAAACTTCACATAATTTGGCTTCTGTTCTAAAGCCTCCACCAACGGAATATTGATGTGTAGCTACTTCAGAACATCCAAAAACTTCTTGAATTGCACCTCTTATTTCTGCTTGTGTTGTTGCAATCTTTGCGGATATGGTGGTGATGGAACTTTCGGCTGAATAGGATAACTTTTCTGAGTAGGTAAATCTGCATCCAAAGAAGATGTTAAAATATCTGAATTCACTAAGTCAGGGTTTAACTTGTCAGACTTTGCAAATTCTGATTCCTTTGGTGTAGGAACTTCAATAGCTGGTAGATTCTTCTCAACGGGCTTATCTTCGACATTAATCAATCGGGGTTCTAGAATTTTACCATATCATATTGTCACTACCTTGATATGTTCTTTACCCAAGTTTCTTGGATTCTCAGTATCGCTTGGCAAGGTTCCTTGTGGTCTATTATGTAGCTCCGTAGCTAATTAACCCATTTGGTTTTCCAAATTTTTCAATATTGCTGCTTGGCTTTAAATCAAAGCGTCATTCTTTGCTACGTACGCTTCCAAAAATTTCTCCAAACTATTTGATGCCTCAACTTGAGGTGGTTTTAGAGCTTGTTGATTATACCCTTGAAATTGGTTGGGTCTGTAACAGCCCGAATTTGGGGCTAGTTGGAATAGTGGTTTCGGGACCACAAATTCAACAAGAAAAAAATTTATTTTCATTATATTTTTATGGTCTACAATTTCACAAAATGATTTCGTGAAAATTTCGTTTTAAAATTTTGACGTTTGGGCACTCAATTTAGTCAAAAGGACTAAATTGTAAAAAGTGCAAAAGTTGAGTTCTATACGTTTGAGGTTTCCAATTGTTATGAAATTTTAAATTGGAGGTCTTTATATGGTAATTAGACCATTGGTTAAGTTGGTGGACAAAAATGGGCCTGGTTACGCATGTTTCCAAAGTTTTTCATTAAGGGCATTTTGGTCATTTAGTTATTAAAATAAATTAAAAAACAAAATTAAAAGCCAATTTTTGTCCATCTTCTCCATAAGGCCGAATTTAGCATGGGGAAAGCCATGGTTAGGGATTTCAAGCTTCCAAGCTTAATAGTAAGTCCATCCTTGCCCCGTTTTTAATGATTTTTACGTTTTTGAGCTTACCGTAATATGATTTACCTATTTCTATCATTTATTTGACATAGAGTTGATTTTAAAAATTTACCCATGGAGAATATGCATGTATTTTGATGTTTCATGGAAGAATATGAATGTTTGGAGTGTGATAAACGATTTGTACTAAGTAATTTTCGATAAAAATGTCTAAAAGTATTAATTTGTAAAAGTTATAAAATGTGTCACAATTGCGTGAATAAGTGAAAATTGTGAATGGAAACTGTCATAAAATGGTTCGGCTAAGCCTAAAATGCAAGGAAATTGAATAAAAATTATTTTACGAGCCTAGGGGCAAAATTGTAATTTTGTGAAACTTTAGGGCAAAAACATAATTTTTCCAAAGTATGGTTTTTGGATTGGAATGCGTAGTGTGAATGTTATATAAGTTAAATGTATTGTTATAAATCAAGAAAGACGAGAAATTGAAATTGATCAATAAAAAGAAATGTGGGAAAAAGTGAAAAAATTCCTGAATGAACCTTTGGAACAAAAAGGGATACGAATGAAGTGACAGAAATGATCACTTGTGTGGCACGGATTGTGTGTAGGCCACTATGTAAAAGTGAAAGTGATGGTCACGTGTGTAGTACTATGTGCAGGCTACTACGTGTAACGGAATGATAGGTCGTATGTGTAGTACTATGTGCAGGCTATTATGCGTACTAGATAGTTTCGATCACGTGTGTAGTACTATGTGTAGACTACTACGTGTATCAGATGGTAATAGTCACATGTGTAGTATTATGTGCAGGCTATTATGTGAACCGAACATCATTGATTAATAAGGTGGTTGCTATGTGCTGAATACACCGAGTATCTGTTATTATTCCCAAGTGTTCATCGGGAAATTGAATAAGTGTAATTGAATAATGAATATAGGTGTGGAATTTAATTGAATATCGACTTAGAAATGGAAAAGTGAAATTATGAAAGAGTACATTTAGCAACAAAACAGTTTAGACAGCAACAGTTGTGTGACTTTGAAAAATCACAAAAAATGGTGGAAATTGAATTAGAGGCTGAATAATATAATTGAAGCTGAATGAGTCTATTTTTACATAAAAGAAACAAAGCAAGCAAAAGAGTTATATATTTTGAGATATTTGATGTTTAGTTAGACAGAGTCAGAATGAGTTGGGAATCCCTATTTTGAATTTGGAAAATTGTCAAAAATTGTACAAAAATAATTATGGGATAAATTTGAATGTTTAGAATCCTCGATGAATCTATTTTCAAGAAAAACAAACAGAAACAAAATTCAAATTCTGTACAATGAGATAATTAATTTTTAGTGAAGAGAGGTCAGAACTGTCAGTAGTGAAACAGGGGAACTTTAAAGAATAAACTATACTGTTTGGCTAAACCAAAAATTCTGCAAATTTTATGGTAAGAAGATACGTGAATATAGTTTTGGGAAAAATTAACGGTTCTTAATTTGGAGCTCTGTAGATCTGAATAAAAATAATTTAGTGATTCTAACTCGGAGAGACAGTTTTAAGTATACATGAAAGTGAATAGTGAAACTATAGAAAATGTTATTTCTAAGAGTGTTATATACATTAAGGATGTGGAATGGAGAGGAGGTGGAGGAAAATTTGAAATAACATATGAAGGATTTGTGTATAATTGTCCATATGCTCGATTATAATCGATAAACGATTGAAAAGAAATGATGTTTATAATTGTGCATTATTAGTTATGGTTAAAGTTCATGTGAGAAAATAAAGTTTCATAGTATGTGTATGTGGTATACTTGGTATATAATTTGGTATGTAGCAATGTCAGAAATGGTTTATGAATTAACTCATGTTGGTAAGTTTGATACATAAATAAATGTGGTGCTTATCCATGCTTATAATGCTTATACTATATGTTTATTTGGCTAGCATATTTGGTGTGTATGCTTAGGCTTTGGCCAAGTTGTGGTTGGATTACACCACATTAAATTTATAAAATTATGCATTGAGATGGTAAATGCCTAGATGGAAATATGCTTGTGACCATAAAAGGGTGGTAAGGTTTAAAGTTTGTAATATTTATTAAAATGGTTTATCATGTGGTTAGTTTTTAAAAAAAAAGACTAGCTTGCGACTATGGTTGAGTGTAATGTTTATATCTTGTGTGATATGCATAGGAAACGGGAGTGGAAATGAAATGAAATACTAAGTTCATGCTTGAAGTGTAAAATGACGCAAAAAGGGGACGTTAAGTTAAACGATAAATATGTATTAGTGTTGAACTTAATGAAATTAAATTGTACGTGAATTAAATGGAAATTGAAAATGATATGATTTGAATTAAATGAATTATTGTGGTATTGAAATGTATATTGGATTGAGAAATTGAATTGAATCGTGAACATGAGAATTGTGAATTAAATGAAATATAAATGAAGTATTGAATTGCATGAGTATGTATTGGGTCTCAGAAGCCCTATTTGTTACAAATATAGTATTTTGAAGTTATAACGTGAAGATTTATAAAAGCATGTTAAAAATTTGAAGAGTTTAAATTTGAATGAAATTTTATAACTCGGTTTAACATGTTTATAAGTGTATGTGTTCTGGTAATGCCTCGTACCCTATTCAGGTGTCGAATACGGGTAAGGGGTGTTACAGGATCTTTGCTGTAATAAGTTGTTGTTCGGTCCATTTCCTTGGTTGCTCCAAGAAAAGTTAGGATGATTACGCCATGAAGGATTGTATAATTTGGATTGGGTCCTTGTCCACTCCTATTTTGGTATTGGTTCCCCACATAGTACACTGACTTAGGATTTGATGGACAATTCTCAAAAGAATGACCTTCCCCATAGTACACATAGGAAACTATTTCAAATGGACTTGGTGGCTATTAACGGTTAACTGTTTTAACATAGAGGAAATAGACGATACTTGAGCTGATAACGAAGTGAAAGAGTCAGCTTTATGAACTCCGGCTACACCTCTTTCTGAAGATGATAGATTTGTTGGCCATTGATAGTTATTAATTGCGATCCCCTTGATGATCTCATAAGCCTCATTATAAGACTTAGACAAAATTGCACCATTCATAGCATCTACCATCAATCTTGTATGTGCATTGAGACCATTATAGAATGTCTCCAACTAGATACAATGAGGAACCCCATGATGAGGACACTTACGAAGTAACTCCTTGAATCACTCCCAAGCCTCAAACAAAGACTCGTCATCCAATTGTTGGAAAGTTGTGATCTCATTCCTTAACTTAGCGTTTTTTGCTAGGTGGAAAATACTTAATCAAAAATCTCTCTACTAATTCTTGCCATGTAGATATGGAACCTGATGGCAATGAATTGAGCCATGCTCGTGCACGATCTCGCAACGAGTACGGAAACAACTTCAACCTCAGTGCATCTTCAGTCACACAGGCTATCTTGAATGAATCACTCACCTCCATAAACAATCAAAGGTGGAGATGAGGATCCTTCCGTGGGCATACCACTAAATTGGCTCACTGTTTGTAGCATTTGGAACATCATTGGTTTCAATTCAAACTGGGTTGCTTCAATATCTGGCGTTCTAATTCCTAGGTTTAACTCACTGAAAAGTGGCACAGCATATTGTCTGATGCATCGATCCCTATCATCGAAAATGAGGATAGGATTTCGTACATGATCGACTTCATTACCTTGGTCTTGATTCTGATTCTCAAGGTCCATCTCGACTTGTATTTAAGTTGTTCGTTCATGTCTTCTTTGTCTAAAAGTTCTCTCAATTTCAGGGTCTACAGAGAGTAAATCGATTATTCGATCTATGCTCATAAACACCTGAAAAGAAAATCACAAGAATTAAAAAGAATAAGTTAGTAATATTAGAAATAAATCAAATTGAAAATAAATAATTTCATGAAAAAAATGACTATGGCAACAGTTGACAATCCCCAGCAACGGCGCCAGAAACTTGTAAAGCATAGGTTTGTGCAAGTGTACACAGTCGTTATCAAGTAATAAATAAGTATCAAGTTATCGTCTCCACAGGGATTGTATTTGTGCTAAGTTACTTAATTTGTAAAATTATATTAACAGTTTGGTAAATAAAAACACAATATAGTTGAGAAGTGGTGATTAAAATATATTAAACTAAATGAAATAGATTTTAGTAAAATTTAACACAATTTTGCAACAATTATAACATAAATAAACTAGGATAATTACTTTAATTAAACTCAATTTATTATCAACATGCTTAATAGCATTCGGAAAAACATTCCATGGCAACCCGATCTTTCATGAGTTTGGAAACCACATTAGGTCCTTTCGGAATTCTTTACTTAGTAAATACGCATTTTATTGATCCTTATTTACTAAGGGTTTCTTAGTATTCGTGTGAAGTAACAGGGACGTGTCAGGTTTGAAACAATACACAAATCTAAAAACTATGCAAATAACAGAGCTTGGTCAGAGTTGTTATGCAACCTACAATTTAATTAGGCCAGGATCTAAATTGAGCATGCAGATTTCAATTATGTGTCCATTAGCCGTCGTCTGGACAGGATCGCTCATCTAATTCAGGTGCATTCCAATCACGTATGAATGAAATACAGACTTGATTTTAATTAAAAACATGATCGATTGAGGCACAAACATTATAAGCATCAATCAAATAAATATTATTTAATCAAAGCAATCATCCTAGCTTAAATAAAATTAAGCTAACATTCTTGTAAACAAGAACAAAGAGCACATAGCAAACATCTTTAGATTAAATTAAAGAAAAGAAAGATTAAACCCAATTCAGAGTGGTTGTCACCCAAGACTCTGACTGACGAGGCTTCTTCGCTTCATTGCTTTGCTCCTTTGTTGATGGTTCTCCAAGGTGGCCGACCAAGGGTTCTTTAAGAGGCTAATTTTGTAACATCTTGAAATAGGGCCTAAATAGAATAGTGGTTGCGAAACCACAAATCCAAGATAGAAAAGTTTATTGTGATTAATTTTTATGATTTATCGATCGATTGGATGCATGTGTTAGAATACCGATAAGAAATTTCAGCGATTACATGTCTGAATTGCAATTAGGGTTTAATTGCAAAAGGGGGTAAATATGAACTTTAGCTGATAAAGGATTTAATAGAAGTGCATAATTGAAGTAGAGGTCCTTAAATGGTAATCAGACCATTAGATTTTCATGGATAAAAATGGGCATGCATAGAAAAAAATAACTAAAGTTTTAATGAAGGGCATTTTAGTCATTTGGTAATAAAAAGAATTAAAAGGGAAAAAGATGGCAAAATGTGCTCATCTTCTTCCATAAGGGCCAAAACTTCAAGGGACTCCATAGCTAGGGTTTCTTCACTTTCTCAAGCTCATAGTAAGTGCATCCAAGCCTCGTTTTTAATGTTTTTTTTACGTTTTTTGTGTCCTCGTAGCTCGGTTTAGTTTATTCTACCATTAATTCATGTTAGGGTTCATAGTTGGAAAAATAATCATAGGTTAAATGTGTTTGTTTTCATGTTTTATGGTATAATATGAAGTTTGAAATTATGTTAAACAACTTTTGCTAGGCGATTTTAAGTGAAAACTAGTAAAATGACATAATCAGTAAAAACACCTAATGTTCTTAAATAAATGTTAGAGTGAGAATTTGATGTTGCCATAGAAGGGAAAGATGTTCAACATATCAATAAACATAAGAATAAGGGACGAAGTTTAATTTCTGAAATTTGGGGAAAAAGTGTAAATATTCAAAAGTTTAGGGGCAAAATTGTAATTTTTCCAAAGTTCGAGACAATGACTTTTTTTATGATCTGAGTATTAAAGAAGCTAAATTTGCTATTATAGATCAAGAGGAATGAAATCCAGAGTTAGACCGGGTAAAAAAAAAGGTTGAGGACTAAGTTGCTAGATTTGATCGTATTTTGTACCAAGGTAAGTTTACGGTCAATAAATGCAATATTTCAATAATTATTATTAATTTTGTTATTTTCCAAAAATTATGTACTTATTTCATGAAATGATTTAATGTTGACTCAAGTATGAGATGATAGAGAATCAATGTTAAAAAGTTTCGTTGAAACATTAGGAATGTATCGGATACAAATGTCATGACATTAGGGGGATGAGACCCCATGTAAGACCATGTATGGGACATGACATTGGCATTATTGAGGTTATAAGAGGTCCCACATAAGACCATGTCTGGGACATGGCGTTGGTATCGAGATGCGAGGTCCCCCGTAGGACCATGTCTGGGACATGGCATGGGCACAGATATTAGAACTCTCATGTAAGACCATATCTGGGATATGACATTTGCAGTACATGAAGCATCCCATGTAAGACCATGTCTAGGACATGGTTTTGGCATGTTATTATTAGATAGGAGACTCGAGTATCCTTAGTATTCAAAGTGGTTCAACGGGCTAGTAAATTGACTATGTTACATAAAAGTTCAGGTAAAAGCATAATAAATAGATTCAGGTGAGTTATTAGGGTTAAGAATATCTCAGTTATCAGTTAAGAAAAAAAATTCAGCAAGGGAGCAGTAAGTTATAATCATGACTTATTTAAGTAAGCAAGTAAGTAAACAAGTAAGAGAGTAAGTACAGAAGAAAGTAAATATCATGATACTTGATGATAATTTATGAGTATAATTATTTATGATAAATGTTGTTATTTATTTGCTTGTAAACTTATTAAGATTTATGCTTACCCCCTTTATTTTCCTTCTTTTTATAGTATCGCCAAGCCAATTCCGGGATCATAAGGGCGTCGGAGATCGTTTCACACTATCAACAGACTATCTCGGTATTTTGTGATTCAAAACGTTTTAAGTTATGACATGTATAGGGACTTAGTCATTTTGTGTGTGTGTCCTTATGATATGGCTAATGAATAGCATGTAAATACTTGATAATGATTAGCTATTGAAATGACTATTTAAGAACATGTTTTGGTGTTATGTATGTCTAAATGATAGTTAATACAAAGAAATTATAAATGAATAAAAATTTGCAATGGAACAATTTTTGGATAATAACATTGACATGATTTTGAAAAATCACCAAGGATAGTAGAAAAGAAATTATAGAGTGAATGAGATATAGAATTAAAGCTTATCAAGTCTATTTTCACATGAAAGAAACAATGTAGGTAAAGGATTTTTATATTTTGTAATATTTGAATTTTAGTGAGAAAGGGTCAGAATGGATTTTCAAGTCCCCTGTTCTCACTTTAGGAAATCATTAAAAATTTTACAGAAAGAATTATGAGTCATAATTTATATGTCTAGATTCCTTAGTGAGTCAGAATGGCTTTTCAAGTCCCCTGTTCTCACTTTAGGAAATCATTAAAAATTTTACAGAAAGAATTATGAGTCATAATTTATATGTCTAGATTCCTTAGTGAGTCTATTTTCAATAAAAACAAGCGAAAGCACCATATGAAGTCTGTACAATGAGATAATTGATTTCTAGTGAATAGATGTCAGAACCATCAGATAGTGAAATAGAGGAGATTTTAACGGCAGTAAGAAGGGTAATACAAAAGTGTGTAAACTATAAAACGGGTCAAAGTGGCTTGTCCCACACTAGCACTTCCACGTAATAACTCTACCAAAGCGATCTATTATTGAATAGCGTCGGAGCGCTGTTACGATTTTGTCGCTTATAACCAACTTGGTCTCGGTAGGAATACACATACGCCAAAAGATGCGGTCAACACATCTTTTGGCGTAACAGTTATTCTCTACCGACCAAGTTGGTTATTGGCGATCAAAATCGAATAAAGTGCTCCGACGCTATTCCTAATGCAATGGAGTTGGGCTTTCATGCGGATCCGAATGAATCATCTTTTCCACGGAGGTAAATCCTTGCCCGCTAGCCAAGAGGATAGCAAGTTACAAATTGCTTGGTAGGACATGTATTTCTATTACTATGAAATTCATAAATGAAGTAATTAATCGTGGGTTACCATTATCCTCTTTGTAGTGACGAATCAATAATAAAATAAATAATATAGAAATATAGATTTATAAATCGAAATATATTAATATAAATATAATAATATAAATATTATTAATTACTTAATATTAATAACAAATAATAGAAATTAATATTAATTGCTAATAACTTGTAATTTGATTAATTGATAAGCATTTTCCCGGATGAAATGAAAATTGGATTCATGTAAGAGGAGAAAGGTTTCCCATTACTTAGCCGGAAAGATATGTGGTCATGAAATAGGGATTAAGTGGAACGGACTGGGTGGTAGAGTTGTGGAAACACCTGTTTCTTCCATATTTTGGACCTTAGCTCCATGAAACAATATGCTACTGCTGAAACATGGAAGAATTGAAATTTCATATACTAGACGCTCGCTAATGAGTACCGCATCCTCAAAATTGTAACCTTCCCATGGCATATAAGCTACTAGTACGTTTTTGCCCAAAGCGAGTTCGCCACCAACCGTAGCGGCACCGTCCGCTAAAATTTGCCCTTTTAATGCATTTACCCCTTGAACCCGGCGGTTTGATGCATACAAGTATTTTTGTTGAACGTTGATACATAACTAATGGAATGCCTAGAGCATCTCCATTGACCGATAAAATAATCTTGTCGAGATCGGTCGAAATGATCTTTCCTCGTGATCGGCTATAGCGGAACTCCCGAATCTAGAGCCACTTGGCGTTCCAACCCGTTCAACAATGCACTTCTCGGAACGAGAAAGCGAAACTGCTTGGCGTTGCATATTAGAACTCATTAAAGCCCGATTCGCGTCATTATGCTCGATAAAAGGAATCGGGTTGTTTGAGATCATCGAGAGAGTAGGTCCGGTGGCATATCGGTTAGCTCTACCGAATGAGTTAGAGAAAATTCACAACATTTTTCGTGTATCAATGCTTTGACGATACCGATCTGATCCCTCGCATGTGATTTCTACTTTTGAGATTGAAATATAGCTTGATATGACGTATAACGAAGAACTGATCAGAATATTAGCTCGAGAAGTCAAAAAACTAAGAAATAAAAAAATTTCTTTAGAGAAAGTCTTATGGCATCCACACGGGGTCGAAGGAGCTACTTGGGAAACCAAGGATGCTATGAGAGAGCAATACCTGAACCTATTCACTGGTAAGATTTTCAGGGACAAAAATTCCTAAGAGGGAAGAGTTGTAACAGTCCGGTTTTAGCTAAATTAGAACAGTGGTTTAAGAACCACAAATCAGAAGTTGTAAAATTATTTTTAATATTATTTTATGTGTTTACAGCATGATAGCATGTACATGTGAAAATTTTGTAATTTAATTTTATCGTTTGGATGTTTAATTGAGGTATATTATGATTTTTTTTATAAATATGCGCATGTGCAAAAGCTTTTAAATTGAGGTGTTTGATATTTAGCCAATGAGATAGATCTATATGATTGAGTGTTGCGATATATATATGCTCGGTATATGAAAACATAATGTATTAAGCTTATTTATAAATTGATTATTCGAATGCCTTGATTGTTGATCATATGATTCGGCTATTGGATTTATAAAGCATATGTAATATGATTCGATGTATGTTAGTTGGTTCGAAATTTGAATAGTTGAATGGTTATGATTCGGTTACATTTCAGAGCATGAATTGTAATCAATGACTTTATTAGATTGTGTTGTGCACGGTAATGCCTCGTAACCCTAATTCGGCTATGGATACGGGTTTGGGTGTTACAAGTTCCAAATATAAAAATCCTCATAAAAGAAAATGAGAGAACACTCAAGATGGCAATATTATGGATGCAAGTATCTAAGAAGAGGAAAATGACAGAACTAATTAGAAACCCTAGCAAAGGTTCAGGTATCTAAAAACAATGATAATAAAGAGATCTCGATAAATCATGTCAACACAAGAAATATATAATTGGAATGACGAAAATGTGCAAGTGTACACAATTGCAACAAGTAATAAAGTGACAAGTAAATATCAAGTTATCGTACCCACAGGGACTGTGAAAAGAATTATTTATGAATGCTATTTAAAACACTTTGGTGAAGAAAAATACTTTGTTTGAAGAGGGTGATTAAAAACTAAGATTTAAAACTAAGTAAACTAAATAAATAAATCTCAAATGCACGATTTCAAAATACGATTTTAATCAAGATAACATAATTGTGTTAGATTAATTACATTTCTTAACTTAGAATTATTAAACTCATGTTTATATTGTTACGAATAAGTTCACGGCAACTCAGTAATTTGCTAACTTATGAACATACTCACCTACCAAAATCCGTTTATCTCTTGACTATATCACTATGTCAATTCAACCGATTAAACAAATCTGAATAAGCAAATATGTTATTGCACATACATACTTATTAAATCGAAATAATCTATTGTACATATCCCTATGTCAATTAAAACAATTAACTCGATTTAATAAGCACATAAAAGACTATGTGAGGTAACAAAGTATCCTTACCTTGAAACAGTTTAATCACAATAATCTTGCAAGTTATGCAAGGCAAATGTATCGTCAGATACCGTTGCTAATCTAACCCCCAGCTACCTTAGATGATTAAACATGCACTAATTAAGTACTGTGTCCATTAATTACAATTTCAATCCGTTTAAATAATTAATTCATTAGTTACCTAACAATTGTAATGTAAGAATAACTTAGTCATGATTTTACTTAATCAAGCATCTTATCGAGGCCCATAACAACATAAACACAATTTCAATAATTTTAACAAACGAAATGCAATCAACCTAACACGAATTAAATTTAAGATAAATTGATTAAGTTAACCATTCCAACAACATAAATATTCATAGATATGTTCAGCATAACAACAACAGAAATTAAAGAGATAGGAAACAAGAATCAAATCCGGTGTTTTTTCCGTGGCTTGACTAGTTGCTCTGTTCTTCCTTCCCCGTTGTCCTCATCGACCAAGGCTACTATGAATATGTAATTGTTGCTTCAAATAGCTGATGAATGCCCCTTTCCCAAGAGGAGAAATCAGCAAGAGAGCAAGGGAATTTTGCAATGGAAAAGAAGAGAGAAAGTGGAGAGAAGAGAGGAAAGATGTGAATGCTTGAGGTGTGTCTTTCAAATGACCAGCCTAAGGGGGTTTTTATAGCTGAGGAGGGCTTCTAAAAATAGCTAAAATTTTCAGCCAAAGAGCCCTCCCTTGGCCGGCCACACATGTGGCAATGTTGATAGTTTCAACTTTACTAATTTAGGCTTGGTGCAAATCTATAAGGCCGCCAATTGTGGAGGGGTTTGAATGCAACTTGAACAAGTCTTCAAGGGCCTCTTTTCAAGCTTAAATAATCAGCTAATAAGTTGATTTGGGTCAGCTCTTGGGACGATTTTTGGGCTGTCCATTTCTTGGTTGGTTCAGTTCAACTGGACCACTTTTTCATAATTAATTAATAATAATTTATTAACCCAAATTAAATTGGATATAAATTAAAATTAAAATTCGATATAATTTTGGACCGTCTTAGGCTGAAATTTAGTTTGCCTCGATACTTCAAATTGCTTCCCGGTTTTGGGCTTCTAGCAATGTCTGTCGAGCCATTTTACGCCCTTTGTGCAAATCTATCGAAAATAACCGAAATTCATCAAAATTAATTATAAAATTAAATAAAATTCAACATGTTCATATTTTAAGTGCACTTTAGTTATTTTGTAAAAATTAATTATTTTCTCGACAAGAATTTTATTGAAACTGTATGATTTTAAGTTAAAAAGGGTATGTAAAAATGTGTACATTTCGGTGTTTCCACACCCCCAAACTTAATTCATTGCTTGTCCCGAGTAATGCACAAATTAAAAAGAATTACTCAAAAAACACCTTTGAAAAATTCCTTTAGAATAACATTCTTCCCAGAATTATGAATTTAATATACTTATGCTCAAAAACAATAAATTTGATAGTTATGCTACTTAAGTATGCATATCATTCAAATTAATCTCAACAACTATTATGATAGCATAATTAGACTAAATGCTTCCTTAACAAGACATGTTAACCTTTACCAATTTGATTTTATTTCCTTATTCAAGATTAAACTGCAATCATTAAGTTTAACTTATGCCTTCATATGTTGAACACAGAAATTTCTCTCCACTAATGTAGGTAGCATAGAAAACTTGAATCAATAGGTCTTTAAAAGGATGTAACGTAGCTAGGCTAGAGGTAGGTAAAAGATAGATAAATTTAGGCTTTTAAACCCTAGACTCAGCTTCAATCAAACTTTTGGAATAATTTCCCTCATCTTACTTTGCTTTCACATGCTCCTTTGTACATCTATTTTCTTTCAAGTACATGTGCTCTCTTTTTTAACAGGAATTTTACTATATGTACTACAATTTTTAAAGCATTTGATACTTTTTTCAACTCCCCCAAACTTATTTTCGAAGAATATTCTGAATAGTACTGAGTCTAATGTTTGGGACAATTTAAAGATAATTAAGATAGAAGTGATGGCTAAATATTGCAAGGGTTCAAATAAAATTAGGCCATATAGTCTCAAAGTTGGGTTTCAAAGGATAAAATTTCATCAATGTTGGCTTGAAAGGCTCAAACGGTCCAAACAAGAGTTGCTTAAATCATTTTCAACATTCCATGCTTCCTAGGATTTTTCCTCAAGAAACTACTAAGTCAATTCTAGAGACTTAAACTTTCATGCATGCCAACCTTTATTAAGGAACTAAAAAATTTATGGTACGATTTGCATGCTTTATTAAAAATACATTTATATCATTATTCAGCTAACATAACAATTTATTGAAATAATAGAACTTTATTTCTACTAAAGTTTAGCATACTTAAAAAAATTTCAAATTATTGAAATAAATATATCCTAATCATAATTAAAAGAACTATTTATTCTGAGTTGAAATAATTTCAATTTTTCGGTCCCCCCACTTAAAATGAACAATGTCCTTATTATTTAAAGTGAATAGATACTATACACCAGGTAGGATTCTAGAAAAGAGGAAGTGAGTTAATTTGACTACTTAAGCACCAAGCTCTTTCTAAATCCAATCCTAGACATGTATATATCTATTGCCACACTTTATACTTCGCGACTTGTTCAATTTTATTAATGATTTCCACCTCTTGTTTTATTATGAAAAAATTCCTAATTAACTTTATCCTAAAATAACCTAAGAACTTAAATAAAATAAAGTCGAGATCCCCGCTTTATTTATTTGCAGATCCTTGCGAATTCGACTCATCTTTTGCTCCGTCATTATTGTCTTTGCATAAATCACTTCGTTCTTTTTTTGATAATGGGCTCCATGGTTCAAATATGTAATCTGGAAACTCAGGCACAAAACTAAATTGGTCATTGTAAATTTTCGTAAGAGCACTTCTCATCGAGTCATCCCTTATTTTTGAGTATTTCCAGTAAGCTTGTTGCTGCCACTGCATATGTTGCATTATATCCATTAACTTTGACAACTCATCTCGAAGATCTGGACAAGGCGGTTGAGCTTTCAACATTGAAGTCTCGATATCGGGTTCAGCTTCTGGTTCCATTGGTTCCACCTGATCAGGGACTTTAGCCGATTGCATTGGCTCGATCTCTGTGGGATCTTCTTCTTTTTCGGGATCCTCACTTTCTTCAACTCGTTGCTGTAGAACAGAGTCTCCAGCTATTCGATAGAGGTCCCAATCTGTGATTGTACCCTGGCTATAGCCTGTTTTCTTTACGTTTGCAAGAATTTTAGCTTTCAAGCACAAAATTGTTATCGTAAAGGGAAAGTAAGTTGAGCCAGAACGTGAACGTCTAATGGAACAATTCTGCATTTCCCTCAGTATGATTTTTCCCACATCAATAGTCTTCCCAGTTAAAATCGAGTATAATAAGACCATTCACTCTAATGAGATTGTAGTCCCATGTGAGCTACGCATAAGGCTAAATCGGATGAATTAGAACCATACCTTTGTGAGTGCTGTCAAATATTCTCTTTGACAAGTGTGGATTCCTTCTTTGACAAAGTCCACTTAGAACCTGGAACTGTAAGTTCCTCAAGAATTTCTTGCAAATTTTCAGACTCTATATTGATCATCAAGGAGGAATATTCATCGTTTTCGAAATCAGGCAATTCAAAGAACTCATTAATAGCGTTTGAAGTTATTGGTACCTTGATTCTGCGAACTGGAACTTTTGTCAACTCGCTTGAGGTTAAATCCACATATAATTCACGTACTAACTCTTCATCCACACTAGGTCTCTTCTTACAAAACAACTCCCAATTGAGAGTTTCAGCAACCTGAAAAATACGCACCATAAAACCAATATAGTTTCTTTCTTTCAATGTGAAACCTTTCTCTAGATGCATCTGTTGATTCTTGAAGATACTCTCGTATCTTGCTTTGGCTTCTTCACAGTGGAACTTGTTTTATGATTCGTCAATTTGGGCAGATGCACGAGTTTTTTTGCGAGGCATGATTAACCTGATCATAAGATGGTAGCAATTATTTTCTCAAAATTTAATTAATATAAAATATTAATAATTCAATAAATTGAAAAATTAGATAATTAAATTATAATTTAGGAGAAAAATTAGTCTTACCACTTTTTTTGTAAAAATTAAGAGCTCTTAAGAAAAATAATTTTAAATCAAAAGATGGGAAATTAAAATAGGTTGAGGGGCTTTTGGCTAAGGATGGGTAAAATGGTGGCGTGTCGCTCGAGTATGCAAGGCAGCAGCGTACAGCAGGGGATGGATGTGAGCAGCGTGCGAATCATTGAGCAGGCCTAGTGTGGGCGCGCGCGGGGTGCTACTGACTGATCAACTGGGCGATGGTATGGCTAGGGAATTGTTAGGAAGTTTTGGCACTTAAGGATTTTGGTGTTTTTAGAGGGAATGGTGTATGAATGAAAAAAAAATAAGAATAGATGGGTGAAGTTTATAATAAAAGGAGTAGGAGCTAGAGTAGAATTCTTAAAATTCTAAGTTCTAATTCTACTCAAATTAAAAAACAATTAATAATTAATATAATGCATATTAAATTATTATTTGCTATTAATTTATTAAGATAAAAACTTATCGAATAAAATATGATTAAATTAAAACTAATCCTAACTCTAAATAAAGTTTATAATAATTAATATATATTATAATGGATATAATTATATATTAATAATTATCATCTTCTCTTTTTATTGAACTAAAACATTTATTCTAGATTTTTTGAAAATATTTACAAAAGAGATATCTAATTTTTAATATTTACAAAAAGAGCAACCAAATTTTCAAAAATAATTCAATTAAGTTCTTAGACTTAATGAAAATTAAAAATTGAGTTGCAACATAAAACTTGGATCAAAATTGACCCTTTTATTTGAAAAACTAAAAATTTATTTTGTCATTTAGGGAATAATTTCTTGGGAAATTATGTTAAAACCAATTCCCAGGAAAGATTGGAGAGGTCACAAGCGTTCCCGCTTAAGTTCCAATCTCCTAGGCAGAATTTATTTAAACATACTAATCCTGAAAATATACCCTAAATCATTTATTCAAATAGAAGAACAAGAAAAATTAAATATCTGATAAAATGAACAAGATTTGATTATGTTCAATTTTATCTCCCCAGTATTGTTTCAAACGTTGAGCATTAACTCGAAAATTACCTCCCTTACCTTGAAGTTCAACAACTCCGTATGGATAGACTCGATGAATAATAAATGGACCGAACCGACATGATTTTAACTTACCTAGAAAGAACCTTAATCTGGAATTGAATAACAAGACTTGCTGACCTACTTCAAATTCTTGAACTCGAATGTGCTTGTCATGCTATTTATTGAGTCTCTCCTTAAGTAATTTGGCATTCTCGTATAAAGACATTCTAAATTCTTCTAACTCGTTAAGGTGAAGCATCCGTCTCTCTTTGGCACTTTTAAAATCCAAGTTGAGTCGTTGGAGAGCCCAGTAAGCTTTGTGCTCTAACTCCAAGGGTAGATGGCAGGCTTTCCCAAAGACTAACCTATAGGGTGACATCCCTAAAGGTGTCTTGTACGCTGTCCTGTAAGTCCATAAAGCATCATCCCGTCTTTTGGACCAATCTCGTTGGTTCAGGTAAGCTACCTTCTCAAGTATGCCTTTGATCTCATTGTTTGCCACTTCATCTTACCCATTCATCTGCGGGTGGTAAGGTATAGCGACCTTGTGTTTCACTCCATGTTTATCTAATAACCATTTCAACCACTTGTTCACAAAATGGGACCCTTCATCACTGATGATGGCTCTTGGGGTTCCACACCTTGTGAATAAATGTTTCTGCAAAAAATTTATTACAACCTTAGCATCGTTTCTCGAATATGCCTCTGCCTCAACCCACTTAGACATATAGTCTACTGCTACTAATATGTACTTGTGACCAAAAGATGGAGGGAAAGGACCAAGAAATTCAATACCCCAAACATCGAATAATTCTACCTCAATGATGTTTGTTCGAGGCATCTCATTTCTGTTGGTGACATTTTCGACCTTTTGACATCGATCAGAACTCTTTATTTAAGCATATGCATCTTTGAATAGCGTTGGCCAAAAGAATCTGGCTTGCAATACCTTGGCTGCAGTACGTGTACCTCTGAAGTGTCCCCCACTCAGAGCTGAGTGACAATGGTATAAAATCTTATGTACTTCATCTTCTGCCATGTATCTCCTGATCATTTGATCTGCACATTTTTTAAACAGATATGGTTCTTCCCAAAAATAGTACTTCACATCGTGAAGAAACTTTTTCTTTTGATGATACGTCTTATCAATCGGTATCAAACCACAAGCTAAAAAGTTAGCAATATCAGCAAACCAATGGGTATTATAGACATGATTTACCTTCAGTATGTGTTCATCTAGAAACGTCTCTCGAATTGGTATAAGAGGAGAGTTCCCTTCTTGTGGCTCTAATCTGGACAAGTGGTCTACTACTTGGTTTTCCACTCCCTTTCGATCTTGAATTTCTAGATCGAACTCTAGAAGTAGAAGTACCCATCGGATCAATCTAGGCTTAGAGTCTTTCTTGGCAAGTAAATACTTAATTGCTAAGTGGTTCATATAAATAGTCACTTTGGTACATACAAGATAAGATCGAAACTTGTCAAAAGCAAACACAATAGAAAGTAACTTTTTTTCTATTGCCATGTAATTCAGTTGAGCTCCTGTCAGAGTTCAACTCACATAGTAGATGGGATGAAAACCTTTTGTTCCTTCGCTAACCCATGACAGCTCCGATCGCAAAGTCACTTGCGTCACACATCAATTGAAATGGCAAAACCCAGTCTAGTGTGATTGTTTTGGGTGTCGAGACTAACTGAATCTTCAAATCGTTGAAAGCTCTTAAGCACTCCTCATCAAATTTAAATGTCATTTCCTTCTCCAATAATTTTTATAAGGGTTTAGCAACTTTGGAGAAGTCCTTGATGAATCTTCGATAGAAACCAACGTGGCCCAAAAAGCTACTAACACCCTTTACAGATATTGAAGGTGGGTGTTTCTCAATAACATCTACATTTGCTTTATCTACCTCGATTCCATGTCTTGTTATCCGATGCCCTAGAACAATACCTTCTCGTACCATGAAATGGCACTTTTCCCACTTAAGTACAAGGTTTGTTTCTTCGTATCGCCTTAGTACATTGGCTAGATTGGCTAGGCAATCATTATATGTATATTTGAATAATGAAAAATCATCCATAAAAACTTCCAAATATTTCTCAACCATGTTAGTAAAAATAGACATCATACATCTTTGAAATGTAGCAGGTGTATTACATAAATCAAATGGCATGCGCCTAAATGCAAATGTACCGTAAGGACAGGTGAATGTTGTCTTGTGCTAATCTTTCGGTGCTACTGTAGTCTGATTATACCCTGAGTATCCATCAAGAAAATCGTAATAGTCTCGCCCTGCGAGTCTATCCAGCATCTAGTCCAAAAACGATAAAGGAAAGTGATCTTTTCTAGTTGCCTTGTTCAGCTTCCGTCAATCGATGCAAATTCTCCATCCTGTAATCGTTCTAGTCTGTATCAACTCGTTATTCTCATTTTAAATGACCGAGATACCTCCTTTCTTTGGCATGCACTAGACCGGACTTACCCATGAACTATCTAAGATGAGATAATTATACCCACATCTAACCACTTGATTTTTTCTTTCATGACTATGTCCTTCATGATGGGGTTCAGTCTTTGTTGTCCATCAATCGTTCCTTTTTCACCATCTTCTAAGATAATATTGTGCATGCATACAGATGGACTAATTCCACGAATATCGGCTATGGTCCATCCGATAGCCTTCTTGAATTGTTTCAACACCAGGATGAGTTTCTCTTCTTGCTCAGTAGTTAATTCTGTTGAAACAATCCCAGGCAGAGTACAAGAGTTACATAAATAAACATATTTCAAATGTGAGGGAAGTACATTCATTTCTAATTTAGGTGGCTTCTCGATTGACTTTTTTGTTGGGCATAATCCCTTTTCTCTAACTCCAAATATTCAAAGCAGGGTTGCGGATTAAATCCACTTTGATTAGCTTCTAAAAAAGCTAAGTATTCATCCTCCTCTTCATCATTTGGAGGATCTAATGTCAAATTTTGTTCCAATGGGCCCTCAACATAATTGAGTTACTTCTCCACGATTAAATCCTCTAAATCAGACACTGCAGAACAATCATCAACTGTGTCAGGAAATCGCATAGACTTAAAAACGTTAAATGTTACCTGATCATCCAAAACACGCATAGTAAGCTCGCCCTCCTGCACATCAATACAGGTTCTTCCGATTGCTAAGAATGGTCTTCCTAAGATGATTGGCACTTCTTTGTCCGCTTCAAAGTCTAGAATCACAAAGTCAGTAGCAAAGATAAATTTGTCTACACGTACCAATATGTCCTCGATTTTTCCTTGTAGATGTGCTAAGGATCGATCTGCTAATTGAAGTGTAATTGTAGTAGGTCTAACTTCACCTATCCCGAACTTCCTAAATATTGACGTGGCCATCAAGTTGATACTCGCACCTAAATCACATAGTGTCTTACCACAATATGTTGCTCCAATATTGCAAGGTATGGTAAAACATCCAGGATCCTTCAATTTTGGGGGTAGTTTGTCTTGGTGATATGCAATGCATTCCTTCGTTAGGGCTACCGTCTCAAATTCTCCAAGCTTTCATTTTTTAGACAGGATATCCTTCATGAATTTGATGTAGTTCAGTATTTGTTCAAGTGCTTCAACCAACGGGATATTGATATGAAGTTGCTTGAGTACGTCTAGGAACTTCTTGAATTGAATTTCCTACTTCTGCTTCTAAAGTCTTTGAGGGTAGGGTGGTAGAGGTTTCTTTACTGGAACTAGTTGATTCGTTTTCTGTGGCAATTCTGCATCTAATGGAGTTATTAGTTGATCAGAATTAGTTGGTTCAGAAGTTACCTTGTCGAATTTTACAGATTCAATTTCTGGTGAAACTGGAATTTCAACACTTGGTTGAACCTCCTCTTAGTCTTGAGCGTCAGCTAGCTCCTTCTCAACTTCGACAAAATTGGGCTCTAAAGTCTTTTCACTCCTCACTGTTAACACTTTACAATGCTCCTTCCCTGGATTCCTCGGATTGTCCGTATCACTAGGTAAAACACCTTGTGGTCAGTTTCTGAGTTCAATTGCAAGTTGGCCCACTTGATTCTCCATATTCCTTAGAGAGGCATCATTTTTCGCCATGTATGCCTTCAACAGATTCTCTAGGCTATTGGATGGTTCAGCTTAGGTTGGTTTCTAAGCTTGTTGTGAAAAACTAGGTGGTTGGGTCGATCTAGGTTGGACACAATTGTTACTGGTTCCTGCCCCTTGGTTACTCCAAGAAAAATTCGGGTGGTTTCGACATGATAAGTTATAGAAATTAGATTGCAGCCCTTGCATTCTTCGATTTTGGTTCTGGTTACCCATGTAATACATAGATTCTGGGTTCGATGGACATTCTACAAACAAATGTCCTTCCCCACAATAAACATAGGCTATATTTTTAAATTGATTTAGTGGTTGTGCTGCAAAACTATTACACCCATTAGTAGTAAGATTTTTTAACATTGAGGATATTGATGATACTTGAGATGCGAGTGAAGTAAGAGCATCTACTTCATGTATTCCAACGACTCATCTTCCTGACGCTACTCGATTGGTTGGCCATTGATAATTGTTGCTGGCAATTCTCTCAATGATTTCATAAGCCTCATTATAAGACTTAGAAAGGAGAACACCATTAGCAGAAGCGTCCACTACCATCCTCTTGTGAGCATTGAGACCATTATAAAATGTCTCAAGTTGTATGCAATGTGAGATTCTGTGATGAGGGCACTTCCATAATAATTATTTATACCTTTCTCATGCCTCATACAATGACTCATCATCCATTTGTTGGAAAGCAGTGATCTCGTTCCTCAACTTACCATTCTTGCTAGGCTGGAAATACTTCATAAGGAATTTTTCTACTAACTCTTGCCACGTTGAAATTGAGTTTGGTGGTAATGAGTTCAACCAAGCTTGAGCTCTGTCTCTTAGTGAATATGGGAACAACTTCATTCGTAATGCATCTCCGGGTACTCCAGCTAACTTGAAAGAATTACTCACCTCCATAAATAGTCTTAAGTGTAGGTGAAGATCTTCGGTAGGCATTCCTGTAGCACCCCTTACCCGTATCCAACACTAAAATAGGGTACGAGGCATTACCAGAACACATACACTTGTAAAAGTATTTAACCGAGTTATAAAATTTCATCTAAATTAAAACTTTCAAAATTATTAACATGCTTTTATAACTCTTCACAATATATCCACAATATATTATACTCATAATAAATAGGGCCTATGAGACCCTATACATACTCATGCAATTCAATGCTTCATTTCCATTTCATTCAATTCGCAATTTCTCATGCTCACAATTTAAATCATGTCACTAGCAATTTCTATTTAATTCACGTATAATTCAATGTCATTAAGTTCAATACTAATACGTATTTACCATTTAACTCAACGTATATCGATTATATCATTCATTAACACATTTACGAAATTTTCAATTTTGCAATAAAAATATCACTCTAGCTTAAATAAAAACATCAATTAAACTCATCATCCCCTTTTTCGTCATTTTACCCTTCAAGTATGAACTCACTATTTCATTACCTTTCCACACCCGTTCCTATGCATATTACACAAAACATAAACATATCAATACAATGCATAACTTATAAGTTTAACGTGGCATAATTGAGCCACAACTTGACCAAAGCCTAAGCATGTACACCACATTTCATATTCACTTTAACTCATTATTAATCTCGTTGAACATTCGGAATATACACGAATACGTAGAGAATTAGCACATAAGTGTCACACTGATATGTAGCCGAAGCTACCACTGATATGTAGCTGTAGCTACCACTGAAATGTAGCCGTAGCTACCCCTAAAATGTAGCTGAAGCTACCACTGATCAATAACACTGGAAATGTCCACGGGCCTGCTCACACAAGCTGTCAGGTGTCTGCAACACATGCAAGATCACCCAGCACCTGGGACTCACTATAACACTGTAACACTGGTCTCTAGTGACATGTCACTTGTATCCAATTCTATAACTAAGTTCAACTGGGAATTTAAACTTAACACTTTATTTTAAACACTTTATCACTTGAATAATTCATGAAAAATTTTCCTTCCACATTCAATATTAATTCACATATCAAATATAATTCACAATTTATAAAACTATATTGCTATTATTTACACGTAACTTACCGACATGTGTTAATTCATAAACCATTCATGACATTACTTCATGCCAAATCATATACCCAATATACCATACACACATACTAGGAAACTTTATTTTCCTACATGAACTTAAACCATGACCAATAATGCACAAATATAAGCATCATTTCTATTTCATCATTTATCAATTATAATTAAGCATATGACCAATTATACATGAATCATTCATATATTTTTCCAGTTTTCCTCCTCCTTCACTCCATTCCACATCCTTAATATGTATAATGATTTAAACAACATTATCCATTCTTTTACTATTTTCCTGTATGTAAATTCAAGTTGTCATGTCTGAGTCAAAGTCACTAATTTATTTATATCTCAAGATACAGAGCTCCAAATTAAGATCTGTAAATTTTACCCGAGACTAGACTCACATATCTTCTTACCATAAAATTTTCATAATTTTTGGCTTATCCAATAAGTACAATTTATTCTTTAAAGTTCCCCTATTTCACTGCTCAACAGTTCCAATCCCTCTTCACTAAAAACTAATTATCTCATTTTACAGAATTTAGATAATGTTCTCATTTATTTCTTTTGAAAATAGACTCATTCATAATTCTAAAAATATAAAGTTTATCCCATATTATTTTTGTACAATTTTTAATGATTTTCCAAAGTCAGAACAGGGGATTTCAAAATCATTCTGGCCCTATCTCACTGAAATTCAAATATCTCATAATATAAAACTCTTTTGCTTGCTTTGTCTCTTTTATGTGAAAGTAGACTCATTCAAATTTAATTTCATATATTATTCAGCCTCTAATTAAATTTCCACTATTTTTGGTGATTTTTCAAACTCACACAACTGTTGCTATCTAAACTGTTTTGTTGCCAAATGTACTCTTTCATAATTTCACTATTTCTCACTTTTCTTTTTCACTAATCAAAGTCAATTTCTCATCTTTCTTGATTTATAATAACACATTTAACTTATTTAAGACTCACATTATTCAATTTTGTCCAAAAATACATTTTGGCAAAATTATATTTTTGTCCGTAAAGTTTCAAAAAATTACAATTTTGCCCCTTGGCTCGTAAAATAATTTTATTAAATTTCTTCACATTTTAGGCCTAGCCAAACCATTTCATAACTATGGCAATCCACAATTTTCACTTATTCACACACTTACACACATTTTACAATCTTTTTACAAACTAGTCCTTTTATGCATTTTCACCGAAAATCACCTAGTAAAAGTTGTTTCTCTAGCCATAAACATGTTTAATCTACCATTAACCATCAAAATACACAAATTTCTAACATGGGTCAAAACCTAGACCTTCATCATATCTCAAATAAATGATAGAAATAAATAAATCATGTTACAAAGATTTCAAAAACGTGAAAATCATTAAAAACGGGGCTAAAACGGACTTACAATTGAGCTTGGAAGCTTGAAAAACCCTAGCCATGGTTTCTCCATGCAAATTTCGGCCCCTAGCTTGAAGATGGATGAAAATTGGCTTCTAATTTTGTTTTTAATTCATTTTAATTACTAAATGACTAAAATGCCCTTAATGAAAAACTTTGGAAACATGCCTAACCATGTCAATTTTTGTCCACCAACTTAACCAATGGTCTAATTACCATATAAGGATTCCAATTTAAAATTTCATAACAATTGGGCACTTCTAACATGTAGAACTCAATTTTTGCAGTTTTTACAATTTAGTCCTTTTTTACTAAATTGAGTGCTCAAACGTCAAAATTTTCGAACGAAATTTTCACGAAATTATTCTGTGAAATTGTAGACCATAAAAATATAATAAGAATAAATTTTTCCTTATCAGATTTGTGGTCCCAAAACCACTGTTCTGAGTAGGCCCAAATCGAGTTGTTACAATTCGACTGATTTGACCCACTGTTTGAAGCATCTGGAACATGACTGGCTTCAACACAAACTGTTGTGCCTCAATTTTGGGTCTCTTAATACCCAGATTAAGATCATGAAATACTGGCACGACATACTGTCTCAAAGCTCTATCCCTATCATCAGCAATAAGGACTGGATTTTGAGTAAGGTTTGCTCCGTTTCCTTGATTCGGATTCTCGAAGTTCATCTCTTCAGTCTTTCTCTGACTTGCTTGTCTTCTTCGATGTCGAAAAGTTCATTCAATCTTAGGGTTTAACGAGAGTAAATCGATGATTCAGTCAATACTCATAAACACCTGAAATAATCACAGAAAAATTAACTAAGTTAAAATTTGAACAGAAAAATAAACCAAAATGCAAAACTAACAACTTCACAAATAATGACTTTTTAAAACATAGTCCCCAGCAACAGCGCCAAAAACTTGGAACGACGAAAATGTGCAAGTGTACACAATCGCAACAAGTAATAAAGTGACAAGTAAATTTCGAGTTATCGTACCCACAAGGACTGTGAAAAGAATTATTTATGAATGCTATTTAAAACACTTTGGTGAAGAAAAATACTTTGTTTGAAGAGGGTGATTAAAAACTAAGTAAACTAAATAAATAAATCTGAAATGCACAATTTCAAAATATGATTTTAATCAAGATAACATAATTGTGTTAGATTAATTACATTTCTTAACTTAGAATTATTAAACTCATGTTTATATTGTTACGAATAAGTTCAAGGCAACTCGGTAATTTGCTAACTTATAAACATACTCACCTACCAAAATCCATTTACCTCTTGACTATATCTCTATGTCTATTCAACCGATTAAACAAATCTTCATAGGCAAATATGTTATTGCACATACATACTTAATAAATCGAAATAATCTATTGTACATATCCCTATGTCAAATAAAACAATTAACTCGATTTAATAAGCACACAAAAGACTATGTGAGGTAACAAAGTATCCTTACCTTGAAATAGTTTAATCACAATAACCTTGCAAGTTATGCAAGGCAAATGTATAGGAAGATACAGTTGCTAATCTAACCCTCAGCTACCTTAGATGATTAAACATGCACTAATTAAGTACTGTGTCCATTAATTATAATTTCAATCTGTTTAAATAATTAATTCACTAGTTACCTAACAATTGTAATGCAAGAATAACTTATTCATGATTTTACTTAATCAAGCATCTTACCGAGGCCTATAACAACATAAACACAATTTCAATAATTTTAACAAATGAAATGCAATCAACCTAACACGAATTAAATTCAAGCTAAATTGATAAAATTAACCATTCCAACAACATAAATATTCATAGATATGTTCAACAAACAACAACAGAAATTAAAGAGATAGGGAACAAGAATCAAATCCGGTGCTTTTTTCGTGGCTTAACTAGTTGCTCTGTTCTTCCTTCTCCGTTGTCCTCGTCAACCAAGGCTACTATGAACACTTAATTGCTGCTCCAAATAGCTGATGAATGCCCCTTTCCTAAGAGGAGAAATCAGCAAGAGAGCAAGGGAATTTTGGAATGGAAAAGAAGAGAGAAAGTGGAGAGATGTGAATGCTTGAGGTGTGTCTTTCAAATGACCAGCCTATGGTGGTTTTTATAGCTGAGGAGGGCTTCTTAACATAGCTAAAATTATCAGCCAAAGAGCCCTCCCTTGGCCGACCACACATGTGGCAGGGTTGATAGTTTCAACTTTGCTAATTTAGGCTTGGGCAAATCTATAAAGCAAACAATTGTGGAGGGGTTTGAATGCAACTTGAACAAGTCTCCAAGGGTCTCTTTGCAAGCTTAATTAATCAGCTAATAAGTTGATTTGGGTTAGCTCTTGGGACAATTTTTGGGTTGTCCTTTTCTTGGTCGGTTCAGTTCAACTGGACAACTTTTTCATAATTAATTACTAATAATATATTAACAAAAATTAAATTTGATATAAATTAAAATTATTATATTATGAATTAATACATATAATTTTGGACGGTCTTAGGCTGAAATAAAGCTTACCTCGATACTTCAAATTACTTCTGTAACATCCCGAAATGAGGCCTAAACGGAATAGTGGTTGCGAAACCACGAATCTGAGATAGAAAAGTTTATTGTGATTAATTTTTATGATTTACCGATTGATTGGATGCATGTGTTAGAATACCGATAAGAAATTTCAGTGATTGCATGTCTGAATTGCATATTGGGGTGTAATTGCAAAAGTGGGTAAATATGAGTTTTAGATGATGAAGGATTTAATTGAAGTGCATAATTGAAGTAGAGTTCTTTAAATGGTAACTAGACCATTAGATTTTCATGGACAAAAGTGGACATGAGATAAGTGAAATAGGATTTTTTAAGTTAGGGGCATTTTAGTCATTTAGTAATTAAATGAATTTAAAAGGAAAATAAAGCCAAAATGTGCTCGTATTTCTTCCACCACAGCCGAAAATTACAAGTTCTCCGTAGCTAGGGTTTTGGCCACTTTCAAGCATGATTGTAAGAACATCCAAGCCCCATTTTTACTATTTTTTACTTTTTTGAGTCCTCGTAGCTCAGTTTAGCTTATTCTACCATGAATTCATGTTAGGGTTCATATTTGGAAAAATACCCATAGGTGAAATGTGTTTATTTTGATGATTTATTGTAGAATATGAAGCTTGAAATTATGTTAAACAACTTTTGCTAGGCGATGTTAAGTGAAAACGAGTAAAACGACATAATCGGTAAAAATACCTAATGTTCATAAGTAAATGTTAGGGAGGGAATTTGATGTTTCCATAGAAGGAAAAGATGTTCAGCATGTCATGAAACATGAGAATAATGGGTGAAGTTTAATTTCTGAGCTTTGTGGCAAAAGTGTAAACATGCAAAAGTTTAGGGTAAAATCATAATTTTGTCAAAGTTCGAGTCAAGGACTGTTTTAATGAATGTGAGTATTAAATAAGATAAATTTGCTATTATAGATCAAGAAGAACGAAATCCAGAGTTTGTCTTGGGAAAGAAAAAGGTTGAGGACTAAGTTGCTAGATTCAATCATATTTTGTACCGAGGTAAGTTTACGGTAAATAAATACAATATTTCAATAATTATTATTAATGTTGTCATTTTCCAGCAATTATGTACTTATTTCATGAAATTATTTAACGTTGACTCAAGTATGAGATGATAGAGAATCAGTGTTAAAAAGTCTCGTTGTAACATTAGGAATGTATCGGATACAAATGTCATGACATTAAGGGAATGAGGCCCCATGTAAGACCATGTTTGGGACATGGCATTGGCATTATTGAGGTTATGAGAGGTCCCATGTAAGACAATGTTTGGGACATGGCGTTGGCACCGAGATGAGAGGTCCCCTGTAAGACCATGTCTAGGACATGGAATGGGCACCGATGTGAGAACTCCCATGTAAGACCATATCTGGGATATGGCATTGGCAGTACAGGAAATACCCCATGTAAGACCATGTCTAGGACCTGGCTTTGACAAATTATTATTATACAGGAGACCCGAGTATCCTTAGTATTCCAAGTGGTTCAACGGGCTTGTAAACAGACTATGTTATATGAAAGTTCAGGTAAAAGCATAATAAATAGATTCAGGTTAGTTATAAGGGTTAAGAATATTTCAGTTATCAGTTGATAAAGAAATTTCAACAAGGGAGGAAAAATTATAATCATGAGTTATTTAAGTAAGCAAGTAAGTAAACAAGTAAGAGAGTAAGTAAAGAAGAAATAAGGACCATGATACTTGATGATGATTTATGAGTATAATTATTTATGATAAATGTTGTTATTTATTTGCTAGTAAACTTACTAAGTTTTACGCTTACTCCCTTTATTTTCCTTCTTTTTTATAGTATTGCCAATCCAATTCGGGGATCGTAAAGAAGTCGGAGCTCGTTTCACACTATGAACAGAATAACTCGATATTTTGTGATTGGAAACGTTTTAAGTTATGACATGTATAGGGACTTAATCATATGTACTTATGATATGAATAATGATTATCTATTGAAATGGTTATTGAAGAACATGTTTCAAGTGTTATGTATGCGTAAATGATAGTTAATACAAAGAAATTAATAAAGAGTAAAATTTACAATTTAATGCTTTTGGATAGTAGTGTTGATGTGAATTTGAATAATTACAAAAATAGTAGAAATGGAATTAGAGAGTAAATAAGATAAATAATTAAATCTTATCGAGTCCATTTTCATATGAAAGAAACGGTGTACAAAATGAATTATATAATATGAGATATTTGAATTTTAGTGAGACAGGGTCAGAATGGTTTTGAAGTCCACTATTCTGAGTTTAGGAAATCATTAAAAATTATAAAGAAATAATTATGAGTTATAATTATATTTATAGATTCCTTAGTGAGTTTGTTTTCAATAGAAATAAGCGGAAGCACCACATGAAGTCTTTATAATGAGATAATTGATTTTTAGAGGAGAGGGGTCAGAACTGTCAAGTAGTGAAACAGGGGAGACTTTAACGAATAAACTGTACTAATTTTTTGAACCAAAAATTCTAAAAATTTTATGGTAAGAAGATATATGAGTGTAATTTTAGGAAAAATTTACAGATCTAAATTTCAAGCTTCGTAACTCGAGTTATAATTAAATTAGTGACTATCATGCAAGTGGACAGTTTTATTGTAAATATTGAAATAAATTATTTTGCTTTGTTTAAATATAAGAAAAATTTTTAATGTTCTCGATTTGGACCCAAACTGTTTCCGTTGTATGTCTTAGGGTCTTGAGGGTCCTTTTTATGGACATATTGATTGAACATGAACGAATTAATTTTAAAAGCAAATTTTTATGCTTCGAACTAGTAAGTTAAGTTAGATGACGCCTGGTGCTCGACTCCAGGAATGGTCTCGGGTAAGGGGTGTTACATTAATTTTATTAGTATCAAAGCTAGGTTTAGTCGGTTCTTGGAATATTCAGTATGAATAAGAGTCTAGCTATACATGCCATATTTGTATTTTGATGGTGTGATGACTCTTGACGATTTTAATATGTTGTTCTTTTATAGTTATGGATCCCGAACGAGCTGGTGCAAATGATGTAGAAAGTAATGCGCCTGCTCCCGCAGAAGGGAGGGTGCCACCAGATAGTAGTGAAAGGCCCGTTACAGTTAGTCATAGAGGAGGAGCTCGAAAAGCATTCTTCCAAGCTATGAATGAATGTTTACCGAGTTCGTTTGTACGAATCCAGCTGTTAGACCTCCACTCCCTCATGATTCTCCGATCCCTCATGTAGCTTCCCCAGTTACAGGTACAGTTATAAGAGAAAGGCCACCAGTTGATAAGATCAGATAACAAGGGGCTGAAGAGTTTCGGGCTACTAAAGATGATGATGCAGAGAGAGAAAAATTTTGGCTTGAGAATACTATCAAAGTCTTTGATGAGTTATCCTGTACACCTGAGGAATGCATGAAGTGTGTTGTTTCACTCCTTAGAGATTTGGCCTATCATTGGTGGAAGACTCTTGTGTCAGTTGTACCGAGCAAGAGAGTTACTTAGGATTTCTTTCAGGAGGAGTTCCGTAAAAAGTATATCAGTCAAAGATTTATTGATCAGAAAAAAAAAGAGTTCCTTGAGTTAAAGCAGGGTAAGATGACTATAACCGAGTATGAAAGTGAATTTGTTAGACTTAGCAAGTATGCTCGAGAGTGTGTGTCTATAGAGGCTATCATGTGTAAAAGATTTGAAGATGGGCTCAATGATGATATCTGACTGTCAATTGGCATTCTAGAGATAAAAGAGTTTGTTGTTCTAGTTGAAAGAGCATGTAAGGTAGAGGAGTTGTTAAAAGAAAAAGAAAAGGGCAAAGCTGAAATTAAGGTTCAACACACGAAGAAAAGGCAGATGAGAAGATCATTTCAGTTTACATCCAAGAGGCCTAGAGAGTTCTCTATTAGATCAAATTTTTTAGCCGGGTATCCTAGCCGAAATAGAGGTAGAAGATTTGTGGGTTCAAGAGCTCAAACTACTATAGTCACAAGTGTGGGTAGTACTCGACCACCTAGACCAAAGTGTGCTCAATGTGGTAGATGTTATCTCAGTGAGTGCCGAGTAAATGAAAATGCTTGTTTCAGATGTGGTGCACTAGATCATTTTATTCAGGATTGTCCCGAAATAGTTAAAAGAGAAGTAATATCGAGTGCAAGATCGGGAAATCTCCTACTAGAGGCAGATCACAAAGGAATCTGGGAGTTGGAGCAAGTAACAGGGGTACGTCTAGAGACTCAACAACTAGAATAGATGCTAGAGCACCCGCAAGGACTTATGCTATTCGCACTCGCGAAGAGGCATCCTCCCTCAATGTGATTATGGGTACATTTTCTCTCTATGATACTAGTGTTATTGCTTTGATTGATCCGGGTTCGACTCATTCCTATGTTTGCATGAGATTAATTCCTAGTATGAACATGCCCATAGAATCTACCGAATTTGTGATTAAAGTATCTAATCCATTAGGTCAGAATATGTTAGTAGACAAAGTATGTAAAAATTACCTTTAGATGATTAGAGGTCACTGTTTTCTGGCCGATCTTATGCTATTGTCATTTGATGAGTTTGATGTGATTCTTGGTATGGATTGGTTGACTGCCCATGATGTGATAGTGAATTGCGGAAAGAAATGCATTGAGTTGAAATGCAAAAACGGTGTTATTATCTGAGTTAATTCAGATAAGTCAGATAGTTCTCTTGCCATGATTTTTGTTATGTTTGCTCAGAAATGCTTGAGAAAAATGTATGAAGCTTATCTTGCTTTTGTATTGAATACCAAAGATTCAGAGTTGAAAATTGAATCAGTGCTAATAGTTTGTGAGTTTTCCGATGTGTTTTCGGAAGAATTGCTAGGTTTGCCTCTTATTAGAGAAGTTGAGTTTGGTATTAAGTTGGTTCCAGGTACCACTCCCATTTCTACTGCTCCTTATAGAATGGCCCCATTGGAATTGAAAGAATTGAAAGCTCAATTGCAGGAATTAACTGATAAAGGTTTTGCAAGGCCTAGTTGTTCTCTGTGGGGCGCACCAGTGCTTTTTGTGAAAAAGAAAGATAGTTCGATGAGGTTGTGTATAAATTATCAATAGCTTAACACAGTAACAATAAAGAATAAATATTCACTGCCTAGAATTGATGATCTGCTTGACCAATTGAAGGGAGCCCTGTGTTCTCCAAGATAAATTTGAGATCCGGTTACTATCAGTTGCGGGTTAAAGAGTTAGATGTTCCAAACACTGCTTTCCAGACTAGGTATGGTCACTATGAGTTTCTTGTGATGCCATTTGGTTTGACTAATGCTCCTGCCATATTCATGGATTTAATGAACTGAATCTTTCAACTGTACTTGGACAAGTTTGTAGTTGTGTTTATTGATGATATTCTGATTTATTCTCTTGATGAGATTGAACATACCGAACATTTGAGAATAGTTTTACAGATTTTGAGAGATAATCAGTTGTATGCCAAGTTTAGCAAAAGTGAGTTCTGGCTTCGAGAAGTCGGATTCCTTGGATACATTGTCTTAGGTGATGGTATTAAAGTTGATTCGAGTAAAATTTCAACAATTATTGAGTGGAAACTACCCAAAAATGTGTCAGAGGTTAGAAGTTTTCTTGGATTAGCTGGTTATTACAGACGATTTGTAAAGGGACTCTCCATGATAGCTACCCCTTTGACAAGATTGTTACAAAAAGATGTCAAGTTTGAATGGACTGAGAAGTGTCAGCAGAGTTTTGACAAGTTAAAGGCATTGTTGACTGAAGCTCTTGTTTTAGTACAGCCAGAACCGGGTAAAGAAATTGTGATTTACAGTGATGCATCCTTGAATGGATTGGGTTGTGTACTTATGCAAGAAGTTAAATTAATAGCATATGCTTCCAGATAGTTAAAGCCACATGAGAAAAACTACCCGACGCACGATTTAGAGCTAGCTACTATTGTATTTGCTTTGAAAATCTGGAGACATCACTTGTACGATGAGAAGTGCCAAATATTCACTGACCATAAAATTTTGAAATAATTGATGACTCAGAAAGATTTGAACTTGAGGCAAAGAAGATGGCTAGAGTTGATTAAAGATTATGAGCTAGTGATCGACTATCACCCAGGTAAGGCAAACGTTGTTGCTGATGCTTTGAGTAGAAAGTCCTTATTTACTTTGAGAGCTTTGAATACTAGTTTAGCCTTTATCAGATGACGGTTCTATTTTAGCTGAGTTGAGAGCTAAACCGATGTTTCTTGAAGAAATCTGTAAAGTTCAGAAAGATGACAGTGAGTTGCAAGCTAAAAGAGCTCAGTACGAATCAGGTGTTGAGTCTGATTTTTAGATCGATTCTGATGGTTATCTGATGTTTAGAAATCAGATATGTGTGTCGAAGAATGATAAGCTTATTCGAAAAATCTTACAGGAAGCACATAGCAGTTCTTTGTCGATTCGCCTAGGTAGTACAAAGATGTATAATGATTTGAAGAAAACGTATAGGTGGGTAGGAATGAAAACAGATATTTTAGAATTAGTTTCTAGATGCTTGATTTGTCAGCAGGTAAAGGCCAAACATCATGTGCCTTCAGGTTTATTGCAGCCAGTGTTAGTTCCTGAGTGGAAATGAGACCGAGTTACCATGGATTTTGTGACAGGGTTGCCGTTGACACCGAGAAAGAAAGATGTAGTATGGGTTGTAATTGATAAGCTAACGAAGTCAGTTCATTTTATCCCAGTTCATATGGATTATTCACTTGACAAGTTGGCCGAGTTGTATATTTCAGAGATAGTCAGACTACATGGAATACCATTATTGATTATCTCAGATAGAGATCCGAGATTTACATCACGGTTTTGGAAGAAATTACAGGAAGCTTTGGGCACAAAGTTGAGTTTTAGTACAACTTTCCATCCTCAGACCGATGGTCAGTCAAAGAGATTTATTCAGATACTTAGGATATGCTCAGATGTTGTGTTTTAGAATTTCAAGGTAGTTGGGAGAAATATTTGTTGTTGGTAGAGTTTGCCTATAATAATAGTTATCAGTTGAGTTTGAAGATGGCACCTTATGAAGCTTTGTATGGACGTAAGTGCCGTACGCCTTTGTATTGGACAAAGCTTAAGGAAAATCAAATTTATGGGGTTGATCTAGTCAAAGAAACAGAAGAGAAAGTAAAAGTCATTAGAGATTGCTTGAGAGCAGCTTCAGATAGACAGAAATCCTATGCAGATTTGAAAAGAAAAGAGATTGAGTTTCAGGTTGGTGACAGGGTATTTTTGAAAGTATTCCCGTGGAAGAAAATTCTCAGATTTGGCAAGAAAGGCAAACTAAGTCCACGTTTTATTGGGCTATTCGAGGTGACTGAAAGAATTGGGACCCTTAGCTTTGTCGACTGAGTTAGAGAAGATTCATGATGTGTTCCATGTGTCTATGTTACACTGTTATCGTTCAGATCCGTCACATGTGATTTCTCAGCCAGAGGTTGAAATTCAGCCAGACATGATTTACGGTGAAGAACTGGTAAAGATTCTAGCTCGAGAGACCAAGTAACTAAGGAACAAAAGTATTGCACTTGTAAAAGTATTTTGGAATAGGCATAGCATAGACGAGGCTACATGGGAGCCCGAAGAGGCTATATGAAAACAATACCCAAATCTCTTCACAAGTAAGATTTTCGGGAACGAAAATCCCTAAAGAGGGAGAAATGTAACATCCCGAAATAGGACCTAAATGGAACAGTGGTTGTGAAACCACGAATCTAAGATAGAAAATTTTATTGTGATTAATTTTTATGATTTACCGATTGATTGGATGCATGTGTTAGAATACCGATAAGAAATTTCAACGATTGCATGTCTAAATTGCATATTGGGGTTTAATTGCAAAAGTGGGTAAATATGAGTTTTAGATGATAAAGGATTTAATTGAAGTGCATAATTGAAGTAGAGGTCCTTAAATGGTAACTAGACCATTAGATTTTCATGGACAAAAATGGACATGAGATAAGTGAAATAGGATTTTTTAAGTCAAGGGCATTTTAGTCATTTAGTAATTAAATGAATTAAAAAGGAAAATAAAGCCAAAATGTGCTCATATTTCTTCCACCATAGCCGAAAATTACAAGTTCTCCATATCTAGGGTTTTGGCCACTTTCAAGCTTGATTGTAAGAACATTCAAGCCTCATTTTTAATTTTTTTTGCGTTTTTTGAGTCCTCGTAGCTCGATTTAGCTTATTTTACCATGAATTCATGTTAGGGTTCATATTTGGAAAAATACCCATAGGTGAAATGTGTTTATTTTGATGTTTTATGGTAGAATATGAAGCTTGAAATTATGTTAAACAACTTTTTCTAGGCGAATTTAAGTGAAAACGAGTAAAACGACATAATCGGTAAAAATACCTAATGTTCATAAGTAAATTTTAGACTGGGAATTTGATGTTGCCATAGAAGGGAAAGATTTTCAGCATGTCATAAAACATAAGAATGAGGGATGAAGTTTAATTTCTGAGCTTTGGGGTAAAAGTGTAAATATGCAAAAGTTTAGGGGCAAAATCGTAATTTTGTCAAAGTTCGAGTCAATGACTGTTTTGATGAATGTGAGTATTAAATAAGCTAAATTTGCTGTTATAGGTCAAGAAGAACGAAATCAGGGGTTAGACCGGGGAAAGAAAAAGGTTGAGGACTAAGTTGCTAGATTTGATCATATTTTATACCGAGGTAAGTTTATGGTAAATAAATGCAATATTTCAATAATTATTATTAATGTTGTCATTTTTCAGCAATTATGTACTTATTTCATGAAATTATTTAACGTTGACTCAAGTATGAGATGATAGAGAATCAGTGTTAAAAAGTCTCGTTGAAACATTAGGAATGTATTGGATACAAATGTCATGACATTAAGGGAATGAGACCCCATGTCTGGGACATGGCATTGGCATTATTGACGTTATGAGAGGTCCCATGTAAGACCATGTTTGGGACATGGCGTTGGCATCGAGATGAGATGTAACACCCCCTGACCCCGAACTGTCGCCGAAATAGGGTTACGAGGCATTACCGAACATATCAGTCCCTATAATGAACTTTTGAAGTCTAAAACATGTATTAAAAGTGAAATGGGACTCCTTCAAGTACTCCAATTTTTTTTTTTAAATTTCGTCAGCATTTCTGCTTATTTTCACATAAAACCCCCTACAATTAAAACCATATCATTTCCAAACATAACCAATTCAACCAATTCATTTCACTTTCTCATCTTCTATTCTAAATATCTTCTAATCAAACTCAATCAATATAATATCAATTTAAATTTATCAATGTACTAATTAAATTGAAATGGATAAACTTCTTTCATTATAATTCTTAGACTTATAATACTAACATTTTTAACCATTTATATTCAAAACGTAATAACCTTTATACACACCCTATGTACATGCCACATTACCAAAAGAAAATATACATCACCGAAAGTTTGCTGAAGTCGGGTCTAGCTTTGGATGCTGGTTCAGTACTTGACTTCTACAACCTGCGCACGGAAACAACCGTACGCTGAGTATGCATATACTCAGTGGTATCACTATAATTCAATTTTATAATTAAATACATTAAATCACATGCATACTTTTACATTACAATTATCATCACTTAATGAACAATTCAATCTTTTTATATTGTTATTTGATTATATATATACCATTCTTATTTCTTTATTTCAATTCTCACCTTTCACATATGCCATATCATTCAAATTTAGTTTTATCAGTAAATTTATTTCATTTGTCCCCATTAACTTGACTCAGACTCGGTGGATACACGGATTCCAACCAAACACCAGTACGGCACATTGTGCCTAAAATGGTACATAGTACCTAAACAATAATCAGTAATGGTGGCAGTAACAGTAACAGTAACAGCATTCAACACACAAAGTGTTGAATCTGTAATAGTAATTGTAACAGTATCCGACACACAAAGTGTCGAATCGGTAACAATAACAGTAGTTGGCACATAAGTGCCTGATCAGTAAGCCGGCAAAAACTCGTACTCTTCCATATCCTATGGCATGCCAACTATATCTGATTAACCCGACTAGTTAATAGGGTATTTAATTCACCTTTCAGTACAATTTCCATCTTAGTTCAGTATCAATTATAATTCCTTATTTCGAGCAGTTTCACAGTAATACAGTAATTCATTACTTCAGTAATTTCACAGTTCAATGCAGTACACAAAACAATATTCAGTATTCCATAATCCAGTTCAGTATCAGTCTCAATTTCAATACCCAATCATAAATTTATAATTTTACTAAACACTTACCTTAAAATACTTACCACACATAATTAGTAAATTAAACACATAATAATGATAAAGTTTGAATTATAGTGATACAAATCGGAATTCTCTTCAGATTTAATCCTTGACGATCTTTTCTTTTCCTTTATGGGCCAATGCTTCAGGCTCGATATTAGCTACGAACAATTAAAATAATTTCACAATCATTAGCACAACATAATTTAATTGCTAAAATTTTTATCTAACTTTTACTTTAATTCCAATTTAATCCTAACTAAACCTATGTATTTTTCTTTCCCAATTCATACCTTTTTGCTACTCAATTTCTTGCCAAACTCACATTTAACTATCTAATTTTTATCATATTTTCATAATTTCGAATTTATTTCAATTTAATCCCTAAAACTCAAAACTTATAGCTTAGTTTATAATTCAATCATTTATTCAATTCCAATAAAAATTTCTATCAAATAAACCCTCAATTCCATCATTTATTCAACATAAACCTTACTCAAAAATCTATTAACTTTCAAAATTTCAACTTAAATTCAACAAAACTTTGTTCTAAAACTTCTAAAACATCTAAATTAAAGAAAATGACTTGATTGGCGTACCTTTAAAGCTTTAAAACCTTAAACCCTAGTTTTTCCTTTCTTTCTCTTTTTCTTTTTCTTTATTTCTTTCTCCCCTGTTTCTTCTCTGTTTCGTCCCTTGCCTATTTTGTTTCTTTCTTTTCTTTTGCTTTTTTTGCTTTTTTTATTTCTTTACTTTATATTATAATAATATAATTTATTAATAATCATTTAATTAATAAATATCTTTTAATTATAACACAAGTGTATATACATACTTTAATACATTTGTACAACTTTATCATCTTACATTTGGCACCATTTTACTTATTTATTTTATATTTAATTAATTAATATTTATAAATATATTTATACTTATATTTTAAGAAAATATACAATTATATTACAAATGTACAAATACATATATTACACATGTATTTTATCATATCCATACAATTGGCATATTTTGATTTATTTAATAATATAATATCATTATAATTTAATTATCATAAATTCATATAATATAAATTATATTTAAATATCATTAATTATATAATTAAAACAAATAAAATCTTAGATTTTATTCCCTTTATGTCATTCAACTTTGCTAAATGGCTTAATTGTCATTTTAGCCATTTTTACTTTCTTTTAATCTATAATTAGACTTTCACTCTTTATTCAATTTGATCATTTTCCTAATTATTCTTAATTAGACTAAATTCACCTAATTAATTCCTAATTAAGCACTCAACGAAACTCATAATTACTTCTAATAATTATTTATGACTCAGTTTACTAGGATGGAGGCCTGATAATGTACTTTTCTGGTGCCCACAAATTTTGGGTCGTTACATGAAAGGTCCCCCATAAGACCATGTCTGGGAGTTATAAGGGTTAAGAATATTTCAGTTATCAGTTGAGAAAGAAATTTCAGCAAGGGAGGAAAAGTTATAATCATCAGTTATTTAAGTAAGCAAGTAAGTAAACAAGTAAGAGAGTAAGTAAAGAAGAAACAAAGACCATGATACTTGATGATGATTTATGAGTATAATTATTAATGATAAATGTTGTTATTTATTTTCTTGTAACCTTACTAAGCTTTCCGCTTACTCCCTTTATTTTCCTTCTTTTTTATAGTATTTCCAATCCAATTCGGGGATCGTAAAGAAGTCGGAGCTTGTTTCAAACTATCAACAGACTAACTCGGTATTTTGTGATTGTAAACGTTTTAAGTTATGACATGTATAGGGACTTAATCCCTTTGTGTATGTCCTTACGATATGGATAATGATTAGATATTGAAATGGCTATTTAAGAACATGTTTTGGTGTTATGTATGCCTAAATGATAGTTAATACAAAGAAACTAATAAAGAGAAAAAATTTGCAATGGAACAGTTTTTGGATAGTAGCATTGATGTGATTTTCAAAAATCGCAAAAAATAGTAGAAATGAAATTAGAGAGTGAATGAGATATAGAATTAAAGATTATCAAGTCTATTATCACATGAAATAATGGTATAGGCAAAGGAATTATATATTATGAGATATTTGTATTTTTGTGAGACAAGGTCAGAATGGTTCTGAAGTCTCCTATTCTGAATTTACGAAATCATTAAAAATTATACAAAAAGAATTATGAGTCATAATTTATATGTATAGATTCCTTAGTGAGTCTATTTTCAATAGAAACAAGCAGAAGCACCATATGAAGTCTGTATGATGAGATAATTGATTTTTAGTGAAGAGGGGTCAGAACTATCAAGCAGTGAAACAGGGGAGACTTTAACGAATAAACTGTACTAATTGGTTAAACGAAAAATTTGGAAAATTTCATGGCAAGAAGATATATGAGTCTAGTTTCAAGGAAAATTTCAGATCTAAATTTCGAGTTTTGTAACTCAAGTTATAATTAAATTAGTGACTGTCGTGCAAGTGGACAGTTTTATTGTAAATAGTGAAATAAATTGTTTTGATTTGTTTTAAGTATTCGAAAAATTTTTAATGTTCCCGGTTTGGACCCGAACCATTTCTGTTGTATGTCTTAGGGTCTCGATGGTCTTTTTTAGGGACATATTGATTGAACATTAGCGAATTAATTTTAAAAATTAATTTTTATGTTCTGAATTAGTAAGTTAATTCAGATAACGCCTCGTGCTCGACTCCGGCAATGGTCTCGGGTAAGGGGTGTTACAGCTTCTCGATTTTGCGCTTCTAGCTGTGTCTGTTGAGCCATTTTTCGCCCTTTGTGCAAATCTGTCAAAAATAACCGAAATTCATCAAAATTATATATAAAATTAACTAAAATTCAACATGTTTATATTTTAAGTGCACTTTAGTTATTTTGTAAAAATTAATTATTTTTTCGACAAGAATTTTATTGAAACTGTATGATCGTAAGAAAAAAAGGGTATGTAAAAATATATAAATTTCCGTATTTCCAATAGTCGTCAACAATGCTTTTTCTTATAATTTTGCTACTAAAATAACAAAATAAAATGAGGATCTTGATCCAAAGTATGTTGAAAATTTTATGAATAAAGAAGATTAGCCATACCAGAAAGACGCAATTCAAACAGAATTAAATTCACTTGCTAAATGAGAGATTTTTGGACTTGTAGTCTAAGAACCTACAGGTGCCAAAAATATAGGATATAAATGAGCATTGTGCGAAAATGAAATGAAAAATAAAATCTTAAGATGTAAAGCACAACTTGAAGCACAAGGATTTTTGCAAAGGTCCAACATTGATTATGGAGAGACACTCTCTTGTGGTGGATGTAATCATGTTTAGATATATTATTAATATGAAAATACGTGTAAAAATTGATATGCATCTAAAGGATGTTGTTATAATCTATTTTATGGCTCACTTGATAGAAATTTTATACAAAAATCCGTGAAGGATTTAAGATCCTATAAGGATACAAAGTTCCCTAAGAAATTTATTCAATCAAACTAAAAATTATGATATGGATTAAAACAATCTAGATGTTTGTGGTAGAATCGTCTTAGTTATTATTAATTTAAAGAAGGTTATCTAATTATCCAATTTATGCGCTTTTCTAAAAACTAAAATATAAGGATAAGAATTTGTGATAGCTATTGTTTATCTTGATGGATTCAATATTATTGGAACTCTTATAAATCTTCAAAATGGAGTGAATTGTTTAAAAATGAATTTGAGATGAAAGATCCTAGAAAACAAATTTTTGTCTCAACCTGTGGATTGAGCATTAAAAGAAGGAATTCATGTTCATGAATCATCTTACATACATGGATAAAGTGCATCCGTTAAGTCTCCTAATGGTTGTAAGATTGGTAGATGTGAATAAAGACCCCTTTCATCCTTGTGAAACTATGAAGAGCTTATTGGTTCTAAAATACAATATTTTAGTCTCATAAGGGCATTAATAGATCTTGCAAACAACACACAACCTAGTATAGTAAGCATATATTAAGCTATCTAATAAGAACAATTGGTATGAGATTATTTTATTCAAATGATTCCAAGTCTCTGTAACACCCCTCGTCCAACCCGTAATCATACAGTAAATATAATCAATTATGACATTTAACATGATATAAGTGTTGCTTTAAACCTTTTGTTAATTGCAATTTAAGTCCCCAACCCATTTACTAATTAACAATCTATAGCCATTGCACTTTACAATTTAGTCCTTGTTCTCTAGTTAACCATAAGTTCAACTAAATTGGCTATCCAAAATCCAATCCATATATACTTTAACTCCATAAATATTCTTATTAAATATTTACTAGTTCAATTTACGAAATCAGGATCCTAAAATAGTCTTTTCTGACACCACTGGAAACCAGATTGTTATAGAATAATTATCGGATTCACATAGAGGTCTATCTCAAATGATATATTTATTTATGTGTGGGGGTATAACTATACCATGGCATTCAATAAAACAAACATTAGTTGTTGCCTCTTCAAATCATGGAGAAATAATTGCAATGCATAAAGCAAGTCAAAAGTGTGTTTCGCTAAGGCTATTGACTGAAGATATGTAACTTATCCTTACAGGGAAAGATGTCAACTATCTTGTACGAAGATAATGCAACATATACTGCAACATATATAATTCAATTAAAGGGCGATTACATTAAAGAAGATAGAACGAAACATATTTCACCAAAATTATTCCACTAATTTTGAAAAAAAATGTGATATAGAAATTCAAAAAATTCATTCTAACAATAATTTGGTAGATTTGTTTACCAAGGCAGTACCAACGCAAAATTTGAAAGGATAGTGTACAAAATTAGAATGCATCAATTCGGAGATGTTAAGTGATGTTGTTATTAAGGGAAGTAAAAACACACTCTATGTTTTTCTTTTAACCTAGGTTTTATCTCACTATATTTTTTACTAAAGATTTTTAATGAGGTATTTTATTATATACTCTTTTTATTAGGTTTTTATCCTAAAGTGAATGTCTTTTCAAATCTCATAAATCCAAGGAATAATGTGGATTACCTTCCAACTCTTGATACTCTAGGAAAATTTAATTCTTTTATAAGTTTTATCATGATTGAAGTCTATAAAAAAAAGGCCCTGTACAATTTTAGAATATACAAGTAAAAAGAAAATTTATCTAAGCCATAAAATTAAAAGAGAGTCCTATAGAAAATAAGAGTGAAAATTCCTTTGTGATTTTCCAACAATTCTTTTTCCACTTGGCTTTATTGAAATAATAGAAAAGTGAATAAAAAGTTTTCAACTTTCGGTGCCTTAGTTGCTAGACATTTCTTTATAAGTTTTTGCTAACAAATAAAAACGAATCTTTCTAAGTTTTAACCAATCAATAATAAAAGTTACGATTTATAATTGTTCTATTTTAGCTTTTCATTCATTTTAAAAATATACAAATTTATTTAATATACAACAACATTAAGAATAATTTAATTGAGTGGTAAACTCAAAAAATAAAATTATAAAATTAGATATAATTGGGCAATAAAAAATCCAATTTAATAAAACACTTTATTATTGTTATTTTTTTAACTTTAATCTCATTATATATTGTTATTATATCTGTACTTTTTTATATATATAATGTCTACAACTACTTATAGTCTCTCCTCAACTCTTAAATAGGAGGATAATACATTCCAACGCACTCAAACCCACGTCCTCTTACACTGACAACAATGTTAATATCAATCGAGCTCAAACTCAATCAACTTATTAATTTTATTTATAATACATAATTATATTTAAAAAAAATTGTATAAAATAACAAAGAAAGAAAGCATGCAACAGACTATGTAAATACTAATTTAAATAAATATATAAAATGGAAAACTCTTATTTTAGCCTTCATTTGGGTGGGGTGGAACTAGTGGTTGAGTTTGGTAAGGATTATTGGTTTTAGTTTATAGTAAAATGGACAATGATGTCAAAAAACTGCCAAATTGGGTAATAATGTCCTTTTATATAATAATAGGTATGGTTTGATAGTTTAGATGCATAGTATTTTTCTAGAAATATGTCACATCTGGATGGCATTTTCTTAAATATATATTAAAAATGAATAATTAATTATATAATTATTAATTGCGATTAAAAAGTGGTTAGTTAAAAACTAAAATTATTGTGGAAAAAATTGTTTTTAATAAATTGTACATAGTCCTTCAATTATCAAAAAATTATTTTAAACACTTAAAATAAAAGTTTATAATTTAAGTACTCACGTTATAAAGTTTGATCATTTTGATCATTCCGTTAAAATCTCAAACAGTGAAAATTTAAAAATCAATATAATATCAAATTTAGCCCTCAACTTTGATATATTATATCGATTTAGTCATAATTTTAAAAGTTTAACCTTCAAAATTTACAAATATTCTCAATCTGATCTTGATTTAAAAAATCAAAAAAATACATAAATATTTTTAAAATATAAAAATAAAAAAATTGTTGACAAAATAAAAAAATTTAATTGATATTTTTTTGTTTTTTGCCACAGTATTTGAGTGTATGTTTCTCTGATTCATGTGTATTATTGGGCAAAAAACAGGTAAACTTTCAGAATACGGTTGCAGATAATGGAAATGCAATCTTGGGTTTTCACCCACTCTTTAGCTTGACCCGACTAAGGTGGGATCTTCTTCTGGAATCATGCCTTTGGAATAGACGCCTACATTCTCTCCTCTTGCGTGATCCTACGGTGGTAGTTAGTGGTGGGAATAAGAAGCAGTTTTGGAGAAATTGGAGTAAGATATGAGTAGTGCTGATGGAGAGGACAATATGGGAGAAGCTAAATCTGGAAGTGGTGACAAGTGTTCTTATAATACTTGTAATCTGAAAGCTGAGACAGGTTAATTTGTTGAAAGAAAAGAATTTTCAGGTGATAAATTCTCTTCAAATGTTTCTGTTAAAAAATCTGACGGATGTGACAGCAGACACAATCCCACTATGGCTGAGAATATTGGAAAGCCAACGGTGAATGGTGCGTGCCGTGTGAAATCATCCAGCTTAGAGTTTGTTGTGACGTTTAATATTTCTATTCTTCCTCATCTTGGTGATGAGAATTGTCAAGCAGAGGATGAACCGCTGTCAGATCATTTTCAAGTGGATAGAACAATTCCAATTTCTACAGAGCTTTCTTCCGATGATTCCATAGTTGACAAATGGATCTAGTAGGGGTGGATCTCCACGTGCATTACTATCCAGGTTAGAAAACTGAAACGGATGGTTTTGGATGACTTTGCCTGGAATCAGACAGATATACATGAAGGATCTTCTAAGAGGAAAGGCCCCTAAGTTCGAATCTATCAGTAGTTCTACACCAGAAAAAATACCCACAGGCTATCAATTAATCATGTAGGAAGGGACGAGGTTACACATACCTCTAAGAATGAATGATTATATATTGTCAGACTACGAGGGTGAACTATCAAGTATTATTGCTTGTGCATTATTGTTGCTGCTGAAAGATCTTCACGCTGTAGCAGAAATGTCAAATTTTATGCTGCTTTATTTTGTCAGCAATACTTTTTTTTATTTTGTATATTTTTAAATTTATTATAATATATTTTTATACCATTTCTGTATATTTTATACATTTCTTTGAATTTAAGATTAAATTGAGATTATTTGTAAATTTTGAGGATTGTTTTTTTAAAATTATGACTAAATTGAAATAATATGTAAAAGTTGAGAGTTAAATTTATTATTATACCAATCTTTTATCTGTCATGTCAGTAGGAGTGAACAAAATGATTGAACTAAATAACGTGAGTGCTTAAATTATAAACTTTTTTATTTTAGGGAGGTTGGTTCATCCAGACTGGACGGAGAGTCGGAGGTTACAAAGAGTGGAAGTGACAAGAGTGCTAAGGCCGAGAGCTAGAAGTAAGTTAACAGAGTATAGGCTTAGTATGCTTCGAGAGTTGATATTTTCTTCATCGTTCTTGGGGGTATTCATAGTAGAGGGTCTCATGTAAGATGATGTTAATGTGTTTGACTTGCCATCTAAACATCATTATGGAATGCGTGGGGCGGATGTCTTCGACGGGACAAGGATGTCTGTGATGGAATTAAGTAATTAGATTTGGTTGAGGGCTTAAAGTGGAAACTAAACCACTATTATTTTGTTAGTGGACGGTAGGCAGATGCTTTCTATATTATATTTTAAAATGTTAGTAAATTAATTAAAATAAAGTAATATATAACTTAGTTAGTGGAAAATTAAGAAGAACAAAACATATTTAGCCATTCTCATGCAAAACAAACCGAGAGAAGAAAAAGAGAAGGAAGACTGCACTGTTAAGGTTTTTAAAGTTTCAAATTTTGATTGGTTAGTTCAATTTAGTAATTTTCTTGTAAATGTTATGTTTTTGGAATCCTGAGAGCATGAGCTAGCTAACCCATGTTGAAATTTTTAAAATTTTTGAAGTTTATAGAAGTTGTCATTGTTGACAAATTGAAGTTCTTGGTCTTATGTTGATAGATTTTAGGTTTAGAAGTGATAAAGGATCAAATTGTGAAGTAAATTGAATGTTTTGTATAATAAGAATTAAATTGTATAAAATTTGAAATTGAGGTTAAATTGAGAAATTAGAGGTCCTAAACGGACTCTAGAATATTCAGTTGAGGTTAGGGAGTCTTAAAATTCAATGTTATGGTAGTCTCACTTTTAGGGACTAAATTGAATAAAATGAAAAAGTTTAGTAAATATACAATTGAATTTGAAATTGTTTGTGTATTGATAAATTTTTGTATTTGTGTTAATCTGTAGCTAATGTCAACTCAGAATCATTGAAAAAGAAAGGCAAAGACAAGGTTATCGACGAGTAGTTCAGAATTTTCGGTTTGTATTACTATAACCCGAATTTTTTTCAATTGTTGCATTCATAAATTGTATTACATGGTAAGCTCATAAGGTGAGTTGGAAGTGATTAAACAAGTGGTATTGATTAAATTTTGATTGCTTATTGTGATAAGGATTAAATCGAATAGTTTTGTAAATATCTTATATTGTTGTAAATATGAAATTAAATCAGCTTTGGGTGTTGAAATAAGTTGTCACATATGTGAAATTATCTATAAACAAAAATTACATGGATGGATAGTAAATGTCATATTATAGTCCAAAAGTGTGGCATATTATGAGTTAACTTGAACATCTTATGATCTTTAAAATTGTTGTGTGCATGATTTCATTTATTAAGTTTATATTTGGATTATAGAACACCACTGAGTTATACTCAACATGCGGTTTTTGTTTTCTGTGCGCAAGTTAAGTATTCGATAGTTGCAGTGTAGAAAATCAGCATTTAAAGATCTCAGGCTCCACATGCTGTTGATGTTATGTTTTATGCCTTGTACCTTAGGTTTCTTATACTTATGTTTGTTTGAATGATATTTTAGCAAATGGTTTGCATAGATACATATTAGTTATGTGGTGAAATCAAATGTTTATGATATGTATTGTAAGCTTGATGTTGATAAGAGGTGAGTGCAAAACATAGAAGCATGAATGTTTGAATGGATGAGTGGATAAATATATGATGATAAAACATTTAACTTAATAGCGAAGTTAATTGCATATAAAGTGATTGAATGATGTGGATGAAATGGTTGATTTGATTTGAATTCGGTTGTTTGATTGTGGTGTTTTATGAAACACATTGGTTAGGTCATTTAGATTGTTTGAAAGGCTTATATTTGGGTTGAAATTTGATTTTTTGATGGTCATATATACATTTTGAGTCATATGCAAATGGGTACAAAAATTTGGTTTTGAAGCATGATTTTCAAAGCTTACACAACTGCCCATGTAACAACCCATTTTCAGTAATGTCAGAAACAATGGTTTGGAGACCACAATTCTGACAAGTAAATTATTATTTTATTATTATTTTAATTTCTATGGAATTAAATTAAGGTCGTATTAAAATTTTGTTAAGAAATTTTAAAGTTTACTAGTTAATTAAGTAAAAAGGGCTAAATCATAAAATGTGAAAAAATTGAGTTCTATTAGCTAAAGGGGTTAAATAGCTTTGGAAATGAAAGTTAATGAACTTGAATGGTAATTATATCATATATGTTGGTAGTGGATGTACATGGATAGGTTTTAATGTAATTATGATAGTTTTTAAAGGTTAAAATGGTAATTAAATAAATTAAACTTAAACTAAATGAAACAAAAATTGGTTCATCTTTCTCACTTAACTTCACGACCAAAATTTGAAGAAGGAAACACCATTTTTAGGGTTTGAAGCTTCGATCAAGCTTACTTATTGCATGTAAGTGTATTCAAGCCCCGTTTTTAATGATTTTTATGTTTTTGAGTTTGTTTTAGCTTAATCTAGCTAGCCCGGGGGTTAATTTGTAAAACTATTAAAGGTTAAGGAACTTGCTATGAAGGCTTTTGCATGAGTTTTGATGTTAAATGATAAATTATGAATCTTTGTTGAAAAATAAACAAGTTTTGTTAAGTGATTTTTGATGAATTTTGGAATTTGGAACTAATTTGTTAAAGGTATAAATTCTAGGGTTTTATTGTGAAATGATGGTAAATATGGGTTGTTTCAAGGTCCCTTGCATATTTTATTTACACGGATTTAGGTTAAAATGGTTAGATTTTACGTTATAGTTTAAGGACTAAATTATGAAAAGTTAAAATTACATAAATATGAAATGTGGATTAAATTGAATACTAGAAGTATTTAATTGATTGAAATTATCCATTTAGATTAAGACAAACCACGTTTGGACTTAGATCGAGGAAAAGCTAAAGCTTCGGACTAGTTTCATTAAACTACTACGCCTTAATTGTCGAGGTAAGTTCATATGAACTATAATTGTTTTAATGTTAGTTAAATTAACTATTTGTTGTTGTTGTAATATAAATGATTTGGATTATAGAAATGTATCAATGCTATGATGAACTGACGGATATAATGTCTCAGTTGAACCTTAGGAATTATTAGGATACAAATGACATGTCATTAGAGATTTCATGTTTTGGGTGCTAGTCTTGAATGTCCTACCGATGGCTGAGGTCCTACATTTGTTGCAGATTCTCCACAGCTCGTGTGAGCAGCATTGTGTAGCTTACATTCCAACCCATAGCTCGTGTGAGCAAACCCATTTCACAGCTCGTGTGAGCAATGATGTAAAGGAAAGGTTATGGTTATATGTAAAGGCACACTTTGTGTGAGCTTTCTCGTGTATCTGATGTAAATCTAGATGGTTCAACGAGTAAGAAAAGGGAAATGAAATGGTAAGTATGCAAATGGTATGAATCATTATCTTATGGCAACATTGATGAGTTAAATATTATGTTTATAGATGATATATTTCATATAATATGGTTGATCTCATATGCATCATGAGCAAGTATACTAACTTATAAGTTTGATGATGTTGTATAAGCCTTTAACAAGCTTTTGGCATTGGTTTTGGTTTATGATTATTCTATGAATAGTATTATAGAAATGGTAAGCTATGTTTAAGGTTTATACAAGCTTACTAAGCACTTGTTGTTTACGTAGTTTCTTTCCTTTGTTTATAGATTATTGGAAGCTCGATTTAGTTGGAAGCTCATCGGAGACATATCACACTATCCAACAAACATTTTGGTAGTTTTTGAGTAATTTGGCCAAGGTTTATAATGGCATGTATAGCGTGTTTTGTAATGGTATTTTGATGAATGTGTTCATGTTGTTTTGGCATGTATAAGTTTTGAAGTTATGTTGGTTTGATACCATTTGATGCCTTGTCAAATTATGTTATTTTGGTACCTTATTGTGAATGTTCATAAGACTCTTTAAGGTATGTTTTGAATAGTTTGAAAATGGTTATAAATGGTATGTTTAGGTAACTAGTTGGAATAGGTTATCATGTATGAGATGGTGCAATGTTGGTATATTTTGATAAATGTTATTTTGGTATATTGTGGTGCCTTTGAATGGCATATTGGTTAGTTGGATTAGGATCTTGAAATGGCATCTTGTTGTGTTTGAATGAGGTTTAGGTCACTTTAAAGTGTGCACAAATGGATTGAATGTTTATGAATGGTTAGGTTATGAAATGGCTTGATTTTAGGTAAATTTTGGGTTCACGCAGCTTGGGACATAGGCGTGTTACACAGCCGTGTAAAGCACACGGTCTGGTGACATGGTCGTGTGTCATTTGAGGATTTCATAGGGTTCAAGTCAGTGAGTTACATGGCCTAGCACATGAGCGTGTGGGGTAACTTAGAAAGTTACATGACTTGGCACACTGCCGTGTCACACGGCCGTGTGACCCTACTAGGTGAGTTACATGGGTGAAAACACGAGCTAGGACACGGTTGTTCGAAAGTTACACGGCCTGGGGTGATTCCACACGGCCTGTTCACACAGCCGTGTGACTCCTGTTTCCAACTTTTGCAACTTTTTTCTAAACTTTCCATTTTGTTTCAAATTGGTCTCAATTTGCTCTTAAACTATTTTTAAGGCCTCGAGGGCTCAGTTTAGGGACAATATGCATGTGAGTGAATGGTTTATTATGTTATTAACATGTTGAGTGATAGGATGTTTAAATGTTTCCAATTGTACGGTAATTAGAGGGAAACAAGTTAAGGATGTTACATTTAGTGGTATTAGAGCTACGGTTTAGTCAGTTCTTGAACTGAACGTACCATGTATGGAGTCTAGAAATACATGCCATTATATAACCCGTGATAGTGTTATAACTCCTGACTCAAATTAAGCTATGTTTTCATATGGATAAGATGTCATCCAACCGAGCCGATTTCGATGAAGTTGAAAGTAACACACAAGCCTCCATACATAGAGCAACTAGTAGTGGTAGTGAGCCTGTAGCTAAGGGATGGGCAGGTGAGGCTAAAGAAGCCTTTTTCCATATGATGTTTAAGTGGTTTACAGAGTTCGAGAGAATGAATCCATTGGCTTAACGACCTCCACCCCCTTCTGTACCCCAACTTGTCCCTGTTATTCCTCAGGGTTTGGAACCAATACGTGCATAGTTGATAAAATCCAAAAATATGGGGCTAAAGAGTTCCATGGTACAGCCGAAGATGATCCAAAAAAGGCCAATTTTGGTTAGAAAACACTGTAAGGGTTTTCAATGAATTATCCTGTACACCTGCCGAATGTTTAAAATTGGGAATTCTCTGTTGTTTCTCTATTGAAAGACTCAGCGTATCAGTGGTGGAATTCATTGATTGCAGTAGTACCGAAGGACCGTGTAAATTGGGAATTCTTTTAGACAGAGTTTAGAAAGAAATATGTCAGCAACGATTTCTCGATAAGAAACACAAAGAATTTCTAGAATTGAAATAGGGTCGTATGTAAGTAGTCGAGTATGAAAGGGAATTTGTACGACTTAGTAAATATGCTCGAGAGTGTAGACCATCAGAGGCTGTTATGTGTACCCAATTTGAAGACGGATTAAATCAAGACATCAAGTTGTTAGTTGGAATTCTAGAATTGAAAGAATTTTTAGTTTTGGTTGATAGAGCACACAAAGCCGAGTAACTCAGTTAAGAAAAAAGAAAAGCATATTCTGATGCTCGTGAGACGAGAAAACAACCTATGGAAAAATCATTCTCATCTCCATCGAAGAAATCAAAGGAATTTCACAGTCGTTCATCAACTTCAGTAGGTTTCTTGGGGAGAGGTAACGGAAAGCAGCATTCAAGATAATGGACAGATAAGGAATTTCACAGTCGTTCATCAACATCTGTAGTGAGTGTGGGAAGTGTCCGAAACAACAACTTGAATGTCAATAATACAATAGATGACACTACGGAGAATGCAGATTGAAAGACAGGTCGTGTTTTAAATGTGGTTCCTACGATCATTTTCTCAGAGATTGCCTTGAAAGATCGGATGTAGAAAAAGCTCAGAATACTCGTTCAAGTAATACAGCTGCGAGAGGGAGACCACCCCGAAATACTAGAAATGTGGGTAACAGTCAAAGTGGAACGAAAGATTCTACTGTTAGATCTGAGGCACGGGCACCAATTAGGGCTTATACGATTCATGCTCGAGAGGAAGCTTTAGCACCTGATGTGATCATTGGTACATTTTCTATCTTTGATAATAGAAAATGGCAAGAAAATAAAGAAAAATAGAACACACAAATTTTACATGGAAATCGTTTTGGAAAAGAAACACGGACAGTGGAGAAGAAAATTCGCTATGTCAAATTCGAATGATACAAGAGGAGAGCCAACTACGTCTATTTATAGGTTTGTAAAACCATATACTAATCAAAGTCAAACAGAAGTAATGCAGTAAGGTTAAAACACCTTATTCTAATCAACATCAAATAAATGAAGCATACTTCTATACAGATTTCACTCGTAGATCCCCCTATCTTGCCACTTGCATTTTTATTTAACAAGAATTTGGGTCACTTATCTTTAACAATTTCCACCTTGACACGAATTCTCAACAAACAAGTTCTTCATCACGAACTCTCAATGAACAAGTTATCCGCCTCTTCCATGAAACCCTGTAAGGGTTTATCTTCAATAATTAACACCAACCAAGTCTAAGCGATGCTCAAACTTGGTTATTGGAAGTGACTTACTCATCATACCTACAAGATTATCATGAGTATTGATTTTTCTCACAACAATATTACCACGAGCAATAATATCACGAATAAAATGATACCGAACATCAATGTTCTTTGTTTTCTCATGAAACATTTGATCCTTCGTAAGGAAGATGACACTTTGGCTATCACAAAATATTGTACTGATTTGAATGTCTTCATTGAGTTCACTAAAGAGCCCTTTTAACCAAATAACTTCTTTACAATTCTCAGTAATTGTCATGTACTCAGCTTCAGTGGTATACAAGTGCTAGTAGTTTGCAAAGTGGTTTTCCAACTGATTGCACAACGCCCAATTGTAAAGACATAACTTGTGAGAGATCTTCTTTTATCAAGGTCTCTAGCAAAATTAGTATCAACATACCTAACGATTCCATCTCTATTTCTTCCAAACTGTAAGCAAACATCAGTAGTGCCTTGTAAGTATCTCAAAATCTAGTCAATTGCTTTCTAGTGTTCTTTATCGGGATTCAACATGTATCCACTAACTGCATTGACTACATATGATAAATCTGGACGTGAACAAACCATAGCATACATAAGAGATCCCGTTGCACTAGAATATAGAACATTTGACATGTAGTCAATCTCATCATCTGATTGTGGAGACAAAGCTAATGAAAGTCTGAAATGGGTCACTAAAAGAGTACTAACAGGCTTAGCACTCTGCATATTGAGCCTGCAAAAAACTTTCTCAATGTAACCTTTCTGAATTAGGTACAATTTACTTGCTTTTCTATCGCTGAGAATCTCCATACCAAGTATCTTCTTTTCTGCTCCCAAATCTTTCATCTCAAATTTTTCACTAAGCTGGGATTTGACCTTTCTTATCTCTCCTTTATCTTTCGCTGCTATCAACATGTCATCAACATAGAGGAGTAGATACAAAAAAGAATCATCATTGTTCTTCTTAAAATAAACAGAAGGGTCAAAGCTACTTCTTTTGAAATCATGAGAAGTCATAAAAGAATCAAACCTCTTGTACCACTGCCTTGGTGACTATTCCAAGCCATAAATGGACTTTTTCAACAAGCAAACATAGTCTGCTTTTTCTGAGACTGTAAAGCCCTCTGGTTGTTGCATGTAAAGGTCCCCCTTAAGTTCTCCATGCAAGAACATTGTTCTTACATCTAACTGTTCGAGCTCTAAATCATACATGGCCACAAAAACAAGCAAAGCTCGAATTGAACTATGCTTCACAATTGGAGAAAACACATCTGTGAAGTCCACACCTGGAATCTGGCTGTAACCCTTTGCAATAAGTCTTATTTTATATCTGAGGTCTTCAAATCCTGGAGTCCCTTCTTTCCTCTTGAACATCAATTTACAACGAACAATCTTCTTACCTTTAGAAAGCATTACAATATCCAATGTTCTATTCTTGTGGAGTGACTCCATCTCTTCTTGCATGGCAAACATTCACTTTTCTGAGTATTTGCAGGTAACTGCCTCAGAATAAGTAGATGGCTCTTGATTTTCATCTATATCTTCAGCTGCTTTTAAAGCATAAGCAACTAGATCAGCCTCGGCATACCTTTTTGGAGGATTAATTTCTCTTCTAGTTCTATTTTTGACAATAAAATATTGTGGTCAAAAAGTGACTCTGTTCTAATTTTCTTATTAACTTGAGGAGTCGACTCTATTGTAGATACTGGATCAATCCAAAGCTCTACTTGCTTTTGTTATTCTTTATTTGAAGAGTCTTTAAGAGATAAGTTAGTTAGCATAGCAGTTTCATCAAAAATAACATCTCTGCTAACTACAACTTTTCTATTTTCAGGACACCATAACTTATACCCTTTTACACCGGCCTTATAACCAAGAAAAAAACACTTAATAGATCTTGGTTCCAATTTTCCATTATCAATATGAGCATACGTAGGACAACCAAAAATCTTTAAATCAGAATAATCAGTAGGCTTACCAGACCATATCTCTTGTGGAGTCTTTTTCTCAATGGCAACTGATGGAGATCAGTTAATCAAAAAACATGCAGTAGAGGCTGCTTTAGCCCAAAATGACTTTGGTAAATTAGCATTCGACAACATACATCGAACATTCTTCATGATCATTTTGTTAATTCATTCTGCAACACCATTTTGCTGTGGAGTATGATGAACTGTCAAGTGTTTCACGATCCCTTCTGATTTGCACAATTCGTTAAATTCATCAGAACAGAACTCCAAGTCATTATCTGTCTGGATGTGTTTTTATCTATTTCCCTGTCTATTTCTCAACAATAGTTTTCCAAGACTTGAATGCAAAAAACACATCGCTTTTCTACTTCAAGAAGAACGTCCAAACTTTTCTAGAAAAATCATCAATAAGAGTTATCATATAATTAGTACCACCTCTCGAAGGCACTCTAGATGGTCCCTAAAGATCAAAATGAATATAATACAACATTTCCTTCATGTTAAAGATTGCTCTAGTGAATCAAACTCTCTTTTGCTTCCCAAAAACGCAATGCTCACAGAACTTCAGTTTGCTAATCCCTTGCCTATCAAGAAGTCCTCTTTTCCTCATTTCTGCCAAGTCATTTTCACTCATATGCCCTAGACGCATATGCCAAAGTCTAATAACATCATCATCTAACAAGAAAGAGGAAAGTAATTGCAGCATCACCAATAACAATAGAACCCTACAAAACATATAACTTGGCAGTTTTTATTTGCCCTTTCATCACAACGAGGGAACCTTTGGAAATATTTAGAATCCCACTTTCGGTTGTGTATTTGTACCCTTTGGGATCAAGAATACTCAACGAAAACAAATTTCTCTTCACTTCTAGAACATTTCGTACGCCACTAAGTGTTCTAACAACTCCATCAAACATCTTAACTTTAATTGTTTCAACACCTATGATTTTACATGAAGCATTATTTCCTATTAAAGTAATACCTTCATACACTGTTTCAAAACTTGTAAACCAAACCCAGTTGGGACTTATATGGAAGATGCAGCCAGAATCAAGGATCCACTCCTTGCTCACTTTAGAATTGTTTACAGAAGCAACTAGGAGTCCACCATCGATGTAGTCTTCTACAATATTAGTTTCACCGGATTTTTTTGGTTGTTTTCCCTTTTGATTCATAGCCTCCGTTTTGATCTTGTTTTGTAACTTTTAGCACTCAGATTTAATGTGTCCTTTCTTCTTGCAGTAGTTACAGGTTTTATCTCTGTTTGAAGATCTTGATCTACCCTTAGATTTACTATGAGGATTTCGTTCCTGTGTCCTTCCACGCTCATCATCAGTATTTCATTCTTGTCTTCCACGAATAATAAGACCCTCTCTTTGAGAGTCAAATTTAATCACAATATGCTTCATCTTATCATACGAGGTCAAAAAATCATAGACCTCATCAACTATGGGAGATTCGCGGCTATACAAAACCATGCCTCTAAAGGTTGAATAGGATAGGGGCAACGAACAAAGTAAAATCAACCTTAAATCTTCTTTATCAAACTGAACCTCCATGGCCTCTAGGTTCGAGATGATTTCTTTCAACACAATTAAATGTTCCTGTACAAACTCACATTCATCTAAACGATGAGTATAAAGACGCTTCTTTATATGTAACTTACTCGTCAGGGTTTTTGACATGCATAGCTGCTCCAGTTTTGCCAATAATGCAGCAACGGTCTTCTCTTTCATCACATCCTGTAAAATTTCGTTAGACAAAGGCAAATGTAATTGTATCAAGGCCTTTCGATCTTTACGCTTCTTCTCTTCCTCCGTCAATGTCGAAGGCATCTTATCTATCCCCAGTAGGGCATCTTCCAAATCCATCTGCTCAAGAAATGTCTGCATCTTTATCTGCCACAACGTGAATTTGGTGTTATGATCCAGCAGCAGAATTTCATACTTCAGTGACGCCATTACCATGATTGAGATAAACAACCTAGAAAGCCCTGATACCAATTTGTAAAAAAAAATATAATGTCGATAATGGAAAGAAAAGAGAGAAAAATAGAACACACAGATTTTACGTGGAAACCCTTTTAGGAAAAAACCACGGGCAGAGGAGAAGAAAATTCACTATATCGAATTTGAATGATACAAGGGGAGAGACGACTATGTTTATATATAGGTTTGTAAAACCATATTCTAATCAAATTCAAATAGAAGTAATGTAGTAAGGTTAAAACACCTTATTCTAATCAACATCAAATAGAGGAAGCATACTTTTATACAGATATCACTCGTAGATCCCCTATCTTACCACTTGTATTTTTATTTAATAAGAATTTGGGTCACATATCTTTAACAAAATCTTTTTGAACAGGTGTTCCAGTACATGTAATTTTTGTAGGAATTGAATGAGGAGAGGCTTCTCAGGCTATTTGAGTTTGCCCCTCAGACAACTTCTCTTCGAATGGAGAACTTGTTTTATGGAGAGGTAGTAACAATGAATGTTGATCACAGTAAGTATTGTAATAGCCCATTTTTCAGTGGTGTCAAAAATAGTGGTTTTGGAACCACAAATCCAATTAGTGAGTTCGTAAATATTTACGAGTCAAATATAATATTATATTAAATTTTGATTTGATATTTTTGTACTTGAATGAATATTTAAGTACAAGTAGTTTGTCTCTAAAGTCAAGTAGTTTTAGAAAATGAGGTATTGTGACCTTATTTCTATAAACCTAGCCCATAAATATTTTTATTCAATATTTATGGAGTTACTATATAGGTGCATTGAAATTTAGTTTAAAATTGACGTTTGGATAATTAATTAAGGAAAAATGACTAAATCGTAAAAGCTACAAAAGTTAATCATTATTAGTTATATTTGCTAAATGATTATAAATTCATATTGGAAGGTTTTATGAGGTAATTATTCCATATTTTATTTTCTTGGGACGTTGGATGTTATTTTGTTATATTTTTATGTTATTTTTAATGTTAAATAATAATATTAAGTTAAAACCAAAAACATGGTCATCTTCTTCACATCTCTTTTTGTGTCTTCATCGAATGCTTAACAAAATAAAGAAGAAGCCATTGTTTTAATTTTAAGCTTTCAGCCCTCTTCCATGGCAAGTAAATTAAGTCTGTCTTTAGTAAATTTTATTTTTTTAGGTCATTGTAGCTTAATCTAGTTAACCTAGGAATTAATTTGTAAAATTGTTTAATGTTTTAAATTATGCCATTGATGAATTGGAGATGTTTTTGAAGTTTTATGATAGATTTATAAGCTTGATAGTTAAATAGGACAATTTTGTAAAGTGATTTTTAGTAATTTTAGTGTTCAAGGACTAAATTCTTAAAATAGCAAAATTTTATGAAATTCTTGTGAAAATGCCTTAAAAATAGACTGTATAAGGATTATGAAAAATTCGGCTAGCATGGTTTGGGATTAAATGTAACAACCCATTTTTAGTGAAATCAAAATAGTGGTTTCGGGACCACAAATCTATCGTCAAAATATTTATTTTATTATTATTTCATTTCCTACAGCATGATAGTAATACCGTATAAAAATTTCGTTAAGAAATTTTACCGTTTACATGCTCAATTTGATAAAAAGGATTAAATTGCGTAAATTGCAAAAGTTTAATTCTACTAGCTAAAAGTATTAAATAGCTATAGAACCTTAAAGTATGAGCTCTTATATGGTAATTAGACCATTTATATGTTAGTGGATGAGCATGGTTTGGCATAAGTGTAATTATTAATGTTTTAAAATGTTATATATGTAATTTAGTAGTTAAATGATAAATTAAATAAAGTAAAATAAGTTTCATCTTTTATTTCTTCTTTAACCGGTTTTTCACAAGAGAAAGTAGTCATTTTTGAAGATAGGGTTCGGCCATGCTTGTTTGGCTTGATTAGATCAAGATAGACCTCAGATTTATCGCCTTCGTTTCTACGTATACTCGTAGAGGTAAGTTCGTGTGATTAAATTGCGATTATATGTTTTATTTTGATATATGTATGAATTGTAAATTTGCTACATGTATACATGGTTGCATATCCAACGATGTACAATAATTACCGAGCCTCGTTTGAACCTTAGGAATTCGTAGGATACAAGTGACATGTCATTAGGGTTTACATGATTCGGGTGCTGGTCCTGAACGTCCTATCGATGGCTGAGGTCCGGCATGTGCTGCAAATACTCTACAGCTCGTGTGAGCAACATTGTGTAGCTACGTCCCGAGCCAGAGCTCGTGTGAGCAGACCCATTTTCACAGCTTGTGTGAGCATACATGTACAAGATTTTGACGGATTATAGTTATATGAGTTAGAACACTATGTGTGAGCTATCCCAGGTATCCAATGGTATTGTAATAGTTCAACGGGAAATACTCTGATACGAAATGGTAGGAGTTTGATACGAACTATTACAGGGATGCATATTAATTATATGGAAATGTTGTTACATGGTATATGGAGAATTGAATTGGGTGATACATGCATATGAAACTTAATCAATTGTTTTGGTCATCCATGATTATTAGTTTATACATGTATTTACATGGCTAACATGGTTGGTGTATATGTGCATAAGCTTTGGCCAAATTATGGTTGGAATATGCTATGTTACTTACCTATTATATGATTAAATGGTAAGTTATGTTCTTTGATATACGAACTTACTAAGCTTAAATGCTTACTCGGTGTCTTTTTCCACGTTTTATAGTGAAGCAAAAGCTCATTCGAGTTGGAAGCTTGTTGGAGCTATATCACACTATCCATTGACTCTTTTGGTACTTTCCATTGACTCTTTTGGTACTTTCGGTTGTTTAATTTTGGTTATAATGGCATGTATAGGTATTTTTGGCAATGTTGGCTTATGAGTTTTTGTTGTTGGAATGACCATTTGGTTTGGGTTGTGATTTGGCACTTTGATGATGTTGTGAGCTTAATTTATGGCATGTAAATATTAGCCTTATAACGGTTGATGTTTGACTTGTTATACTTGAATTATGAAAGATGAAATTATGATTTGATTATGCATATTGTATATGTCTTATAACTTTTTTGTGAATTGGTACTTTGTTTTGGAAGACATATGTGTCTATTGAGGCTAGTATTTGAGTGGCATGTTTAGTACCATTTGGTATGTTTTGGTAAGTAAATTCAATGCTATGTTTTAATGCAAACTTGGTTAGAAGTTAATGGATCAATTTGTCCAAACTGAATACATGATTTTATATGTATAAATGTTGTCATTTGAGGTGCCTTAGGGCATATTGGTTGTATGTGATTATACCATATGTATGAAGCTAGAATATACATGATTTTGGTGTGTTGTTATGGCTTGTATATATGTACATTTTTGGTTGTAGGTATATGGCTTGATGGGTGAGAAAAATGGCTTGTAAAATGGCCTATTTTCATCCACAAGGGCAGAGACACGGGTGTGTGTTTCAACCGTGTGTGATACATGGCCAGGCGACACGGCCGTGTATCCTCTATAGGTTTTTAAGGGTGGCAAGTTAGGCTACTACATGGCCTAGCACACGGCCTGACACACGGGCGTGTGAGGTTATTTATAAGGGTACATGGCTTTGCACATGGGCATGTGGCTTGGCCGTGTGACCCAAGTCAATGAGTTACATAGACACGGTCTGGGACACAGCTGTGTGTCCCTACTTCGAATGCCCACAGGATCTGAGACACGGGCGTGTCTCTTGGCCGTGTGAGTCACACAGGCTGACCACACAGCCGTGTGACCCCTACAGTTTTGAACATTTTCATTGTTTCTTAAAAATTTCTCTGAGTTTTTGATTTAGTCCCGACTTGATTCTAACGCATATTTAGGGCCCCAAGGGCATGTATAAGGGACATTGTGTATGTTTTGAATTGGTTTTAATATGTTTATTGATATGATTTGAAAAGTTTGAAATTTATGTCCATTTGATTTGGAAACTCTGGTAATGCCCTGTAACCCTGTTTCAATGACGGATAAAGGTTAAGGGTGTTACATTAAATGTGCTTAAATTTGAAAGTTTCGAATTTAGAGACTAAATTGAATAAAAGGTAAAAGTTTAGGGTAAAAGTGTAAAATTTTGATTAAAGGTCAAATATTAGAATTTAAACGTTTAAAGTATTTGAATTGGTTAATTGAATGAAATTATTATATTTAGATTAAGAAACGAATCAAACGGACAGTAATCGTGGAAAAAGGAAAGTTGGCGAAGTAAATATCAGTGTCGCGCTCATAGCCGTTTGTGATTAGGTAAGTTTATAACTTGGTTAAATTAATTAGTTGCTATTTTGGTAATTTAATATCTATTTATGTATGTGGGGATAGAGTTCATTGGCTTGTAAAATGAATAAGACCATAGTTGAAAGACAATATGGCACTATACCGGAAATGAATAAGACAATATTTGAAAGACACTATGGCATTATACCGAAAATGAATAAGACCATAGTTGAAGAACACTATGGCAACATGACGGAAATGAATAAGACCACAGTTGAAAGACACTATGGCATCATGTCAAAAATAAAAAAGACCATAGTTAAAAGACACTATGGCATCATGTCACAAAAAAATAAAACCATAGTTGAAGGACAATATGGCATCATGTCACAAAAAAATAAAACCATAGTTGAAAGACACTATGGCATCATATCGAAAGTGTGTAAGATCATGGCTGAAAGATGCAATGGCATCCTTTGTACAATTGTTTATCAGGTAATATGTATCAAATGTTCTATACGTTATGTAATGTTGAGCATGAGATGGATGTTTTGAAATTCATAGGTTATTGATGAATGTTAAATGTATAAAATGAAATGGGTATTTAAAACAGTTATATCGAATGAGACATTGAATGGAGAAATTAATATAAATTATTGAAACGAAATGTGATTTACAAAATGATTATGTGTTAAATGTGTAATATGAAATGGTTACATGACATAGCTATTCGAAATGGTTTTATATAAAAATAATATATGAAATGGTTATGCAAATCGGTTATATGGAAATAATTATATAAAGTGTTTATCTGAAATGTTTATATGAATAGTTGTTGAATGAATGGTATATCTAATATGTTTACTTGCATATGTTTTATAACATGTGAAATGTTATATGAATAGATGTTGAATAAAGGGAATATCTAATGTGTTTACTTGTATTTGTTTTATAATATGAAAAGGGATATATGTAAACTCACTAACCTTGTGGGACTTGTGATGTGTATAGATAATGAATGAACTCATGACCATGATATTGAATTATCTTGTAAAATGTTTAAATTGCATCCTTTCCAATGAGTTACTTTATTACGAACTTCCTAAGTTTTACGCAAGCTTACCTTATTTTGATTTTTCTTCCATGTAGATCGTCAGATACAGGTTGTCGATTGGATTGTTTTTTGAGATCACACTATCCAATAGCTTAATCTATAACTAATTGTTCACTTTGGTCTGGTTATAAGTGGCATGTAAATTGGGTTTTGGTATATATATGTTATAAGCATTATGGATATGTTTTGTATCAATTAAAGTATGAGATGTGTTTATTAATGTGAATCTTAATTAGTATTTTTGTTGATTGTGGTTCATTGGATGTGAATGAAATAGATGTATAGATATGTTTGATTGGTTTTTAAGATAGGAACATATGTATATTGAATGTGAATTTGATTTAGTGTTTAAAATGTGGTGCCGATGAGGGTATATTGGTTAGGCACATAGGATGAATGTTTTGGTATGTTTTAGACTTGTTTGAATGTGTTTTGAAGGTATGAAAATGGTTGATTTTTATTTGGCTTGGCACCTAATGAATTGATCATGTTTTGGCTTGTTTAGAAGTCAATTTAAGTGCACACGGCCTAAGACATGGGTTGTCACATGGCCGTGTGCCACACATGGCCTCCCCACATGGCCGTGTGTCTTAGTGATTTTTAAATGCAAGATTTTTTTGACATAGGTTCAATTTTTTACACAGCTGTGTGATTCCAGTTTATTTTAAATGTTCCGTAAGCTTGAATTAGGTCTTAAATTGATTGAAAAGCATGAAAATGATTTAGTATGAATTATTTGGTTGAGTTTGATTGAAATCATGAAAAAATGTCTAAAGATTATTATCGTAATGCCCTTATAGCTTAGGTCAGCCGACTAAACCAGGTATAAGGTGTTACAAGTGTATTCTTGTAAAGATGAAATTTGGTAGGAGATTTAATTTTCCCATTGAATGGGCATGACCCTTGATCTTCCTGTGGGATTGGTGCCCTAAGTGTTGTATTTTTGTCTAAGTACACTTGTAATTTTTTTTGAGTAGATTAATTAATAAAATTATTCATAAATTCCATTAATACTTTGTATATTGTCCTCGCATGATTTTTGCACGGAAAGCAAAATGGAAGCAATTGTTTTTCACTGGTTGTCTAATGTTTAACTAATACTAAGTAATATTCCATGGTCGGATCGTAATACAAAAAGACAACTTATATTAGTAGATGAACCTAAACATGTCCTTAGTCTAATTGAAAAATGAGCAAACTGATTGAAAGACTAATATGTCATCTATCAAATCTAATTGGGGAGATGCTTTGTGTTTGGCAATGAAGCGGGTAACTCCTAGAAGATAGAGACATAGATGTTACTGACTGAACTGACAATGCATCAAATTGGATCCAAGAAGAATAGATCCTGTATTCGTTTATGGATTAATTCACTTGTGACGTTCATAGTGTGGCATACCTAAATCCTGAGTGGATGACGTGTTGGAAATTTGGGTTTGGAAGACGCAACGGAAAATAAATTTAGGAAAAACCAAAATTTTTTAAAAAATTTCAAAACAAGAACTTGGTTGTGATATCTAAAATAATAAACACTTAATTAAAATTGTACATTTTCAATTTGTCTAGGATGAACGCTTCAACCGAGTAGTCTTTTCTACTATCCTCGAGCTCGTATCTGGCGAGTGTGGGCTTGCTTCAAATTAGAAAATTTTTCACAAAAATTACCAGTAGGGTAATTTTGCAATTTCTCTAAACTTTTTGCCCAAGTTATAAATGAGAAAAAAGTATCTCTAGAAATTTTTTAAAATAATTTTTTAGAGAATTTTCTCTCTACATCTTTCTCTTGAATTTAAATATGTTTAAAATAATGACCCAATACTCTATTTATATAGGGAGAGTTTAGAGAGTTCAACCATGATTAATCTTAATTACTTTAATTAATTCAATAAGATCAAATATTAAATTTAATATAATATTTATCAAGATAAATATTAGATTAAATTTAATATTAGATCTTATTGAATTAATAGAATATTATCTACATGATAAACGTTAAATTAAATTTAATATTAAATACAATAAAATAATATTATTTTTGAAATACTTAATCTGAAATTAAATTCTTTAGTAGAGTCCTAGTAGCAGTGTAATTTTTCCATTGCTCAACCAATGAAAACCCACCACCGCCGACCATTTTTTGGCCACCAAAAACCACCGTCATAGCCGCCGACTCGGTCTGAGCCAGTGACGGCCCATTCGATTCGACCCGGTACAGCAATCAGTTGGATTGTAGGCCCGATTTCACATACCAGTCTCGGTTTGACCAATTTTCGGGTATTAGCCTCGATTTTGGGCTCTCGATCCCAATTTACGATTTCAAGTCCAATTTTCAAGTTCAATTACCCATTGGGCCAATTCTTTGACTTGAAAATTAATTTTCAAAAATATCATATTAATTTTAATTAAATTGATTAATTTAATTTTACTTGATCAAAATTAATTTTCCCAAAAATCACTTAGATTTTCCAAAGTAAATTTTCAAGAAAATTCTTTAATCAAATTCTCTAGTTGAACAATTCTTACGATTGTCCAATTTAATTCCACACCGAACAAGTCAACTCAATTAAAATATTTCTGAAGTTGTAGAATTTCATTCTGACTCAAATACGGTCCGATCAAGCTTTTGTTGAGCTAGTGGAGGGACCAATGAGACATGTACAATTAGACTCTAGTAATTGTAATTATGTCTGATAAGCTACAAAAGTAACATATTTTAATCCCACTCTTAATGCGTTTTTGGATTATTAATTATGAAAATTAGTGAATTTGATGCTTCTAATCCTTTAAATTCATGTTTCTATACTTAGAAGAACATTTGGGAGAGAAAGGAGTGAAAAATGAGCCAAAATTAGACAAATAGAGCTGTTTTTAGGAGCCACAGGACCTGGGCATTTCCACACAGGCTGGACACACGCCCATATGCCAGCCCGTGTCGATTTCGCATTCTGCTTCCCAAATACACGGAAACACACAATTTTTAGGCTTTCTGAGCATTCTAAAGTCTATAAATACTAATTAGAAGAAGAAATAAGGGGGTCATCAGAGAAGATCGAAAAAAACACTCGAAGAACACCATCGGAATCAACTCGGAAGCGGATCTCCATCAAGAACGAAGATCTCCTTTTAATTTCTTTCGAAGTTTTATTGAGTTTCTTTATGTCTTGTAGTTATTATGACTTTGGGATGCTTCTATTTACGATTATGAACTAATTCCCTAGATACCTAGGGAGGATGAAACCTATGATGAATCATTTTATTTAATGTTTGTTTTTACGCAATAAATAATTGATTCTTGTTCTCAATTATGTATGTTTATTTCTTATTTTAATATTTCTGGGATATTAATTCATGTTTAGTGTGCTTAATTCAGTGGAGAAAAAAATCCTTATTTAAGAGTAGATCTAGCATAATTGAGTGGAGTTGCATGCAATCCTAGAAATAGGACGACATAAATCTACCGGGTTAGAGTCAAATCTAATAAGGGAATCCATAGATCGAGTTAATGCGACGATAGGGGTTTTAATTAGAAAGAGATTTCAATTAATCAACCTAGAGTCAGTTGTTCTTACTCTTGAAAGAGATATTAACATAAATTAGGGATTTTTACGGATCAAGACACAAGTGAATAAATCGTTTAATTCAGATTCATAATAATAGGTGAAGTCTAGGTGGATTCCTTCCTAGGTATTGTCTATCTTATTGGTTAAAATTTGATTATTTCCTTGATTCATTTTCTGCTGTGTTCTTAGTTAAATTAGTTTAGTAAATTTAGTTTAAAACACATCTCTCTAATTTCTGGGCAAACTAATAGAAAAACAATAATTACTAATACTTTTAGTCCTAGTGGATACGATATTCTCTACTCACCACAACTATACTATTGTTCGATAGGTGCGCTTGCCTTTATCGTATTTATAGTTAATTTAGTGATCATCAAGTTTTTAGCACCATTTCTGGGGACTAAAATATTAGGAACACTTTATTTTTATTAATTTAGCCATTTTTTATTTTATTTTGTTTTTAGTTTAATTTTTATATTATAATTTTTCTTTTATTTGCATCTGGCAAGTTCCTTTAGTTTATGAGTAGAAAAAACCCGTCGGGACCATTACTATTTGATAGTTAAATTGAAAGTATAGCTTGTAACAGCCCTAACCCAAATATGTTGCCGGAACAGGGTTACAGAGCATTACTGAATTTTGCAAATCAAACAGACAAAAAATGCAAACATTTCATATCATATGACATTCATGTCAAAAACCAATTAAAATCATTCATATTTTCCCTTATACGAGCCCTCGATGCCCAAATTAAGCATTAGAAACAAATCGAGACTATATCGGAAACTCAGAGAAATTTTTAGAAAATATCAAAATTTTTCAAAGGTATAGGGTACACATGCCCGTGTGCCTAGGCCGTGTGTCTCACACGGTCAAGAGACACGCCCGTGTCTTAGGCCGTGTGGTCATTTAAAATAGGGACACACGACCGTGTCCAAAATTAAGAGCTCCCTGACTTGGGTCACATGGCCATACCACACGCCTGTGTGCCAGGCAGTGTGAATATACTAAATTGTATTCTTTAAAAGATACAGGGGACACACGGCCGTGTCACCTGGCCGGGTGTCACACAAGGCTAAGACACACACCTATGTCTTTGCCCGTGTGGACGGAAATAGGCTATTTTATAAGTCATTTTTCTCACCCAACAACGCATGTACCTATAGTTATCATCATACATACAAACAAGTCATATTATGACATCCATAACAAGAAAAAATCAAGCCTTAAATATATAATATCTTAACATACAACCAATATTCCTTTAGGCACCTCAGATGAAAAATTATAACATATGTGTTCATGTATTCAATATATTCATATGTACAACTAACGTATATGCACAATTGTACCCAAGGTTTACCAAGCTAATTTGCATTATTTCAAACCAAGTCACTTACCTACCAAAACATACCATCTGGTGCCAAAATTTATTTTAAATATTAATATATTTAAATATATTTATACCTTATCTATTAAGGTATCGGTTCCTAATCAATTTATCACATCCCAAAACACATGTATATAAATGCACTTTTAGCTAACATTTTACCTTTTTACCCTACAATCATAAACCAAATCACACATCAATCATATAAGGCAAATATGCACCAAACCCAAAATGTGCCAACAAACAATCCAAATAAGTGACTAATTTTAACAAAACACATATAGGCCAACATTAACCAGAACACCTATACATGCCATTATAACCAAAATCAAAACATTCGAAAGTACCAATAGAACCGATGGATAGTGTGATATATCTCCAACAAGCTTCCAACCCGATCGAGCTTCCGATAATTTAGAAAGTAAAGGAAAACAACTACAAAAGCAGTAAATGCTTAGTAAGCTCATATAAACTTTAATCATATCAATTCATTTCAAATATGAAATTTATACATATCAAGAATAATCCAATATTGACACCGCAATACTCATGAAGTTATATTCAATAACTCACAAGGCGAAAAAAATCCACAGCATCACTTATACATATTATTCCTAGCATAGTAGGATTTTATACAACTTTAACTCTTCCAAATTTCTTTATTTTCATTTGCATTTCTTTACTTTCCACACTCATTCCATATGCATAACACACCAGTCATAATCACATCATTCAACCATAGCCACAAGCTAGTGCATTTAAACATGACCTTTTTCGAATTAATCACATGATAAGTCATTTCATAAGAAATTGCAGAACTTAAACCGTACCACTCTTTCATAAGCACTAGCATATTTTCATTTGAGTACTTACCCTTTTGATGCATCATATAAATAAACATATTACTATTTAACTAATAGCTTGGCACTTGCCTACGCATCAAACAACAACACTTATTAGTGTACTTGAACATATTTCATATAAATTCAACATTGATAAACTTACTCAACATGTCACACTTGAGTTTATTACTCATTTCAACTTACATAATTTCCATGTATCAACATATCAAAGATATTCACATATGTACATTCCATGATACATATCATTCTCTTTCCGTTTCTTCATATACATATATCATGCATTTCAATATATCAATATATCATGTACTATCATTTCCATATATTTCAGATTTATTCGAGTAATAGTTTATTTTGAACCCATATTATCTCATATTAGAACTTTGTTCGTTAAACCATTTAAAATGTCAATGGATACATGGGTAGTACACACGAAGTGTGCAAAATTGTAAATCGGTAATTCGTGTATTATCCGTCAATACATATTCAGGAAAGCTCATATGAGCACATAACAAGAAGCTCTTTCTAGCTATATAACGGGAAGCTCATAATAGCCATGTAATGGGAAGCTCATAAGAGCCATAATCGGGAAGTCCAAGCGAGCCAATATCAGAAAGCTCCGAAGAGTCATTAATCGGGATGCTTATAATAGCCATAAGCAGGAAGCTCACAAGAACCATATAACAAGAAGCTCCGGAGAGCCACATATCGGAACGCTCAAAAGAGCTGTGGTGTGTCCACAACATATGCAGGATCACAACCAAATCGGGATGCTCCGAAGAGCTATTAACGGGGAGCTTGTGAGAGCCAAATATTGGGAAGCTCGTAAGAGCTGTGGTGTGTCCGCAACACATGCAGGATCACAACCAATCGGGAACCCTATATCCCTTGAATTTCATTTATTCAAACGAGACTTAGTACTTGTCGGTCATTATTAGTTATGTAATTAATAAATACACATAGCAATTTATAAAAATTTCATACATGGATATTTCACCATCCACATCCACAACATTCAATTCAAATATATAGATATACAATTTAGTTACATGAACTTACCTGGCAAAATTGCAACAATACTAAAGTTCAAGGGTATTTCGATAATTTTTCCATTTTTCACGATTTTCTACCCGATCTCGATCTAAACTAATAATTTCATTCAATATATTAATTCAGAAGAAAGAAACATTCATTTCATTCAATTTAATCATTTTTTATTTTTTTTACAAAATTTCCCCTAAAGTTTAAATTTTATTCAATTTAGTCCACGAACTCAAAACATGCAAATTAACCATTTTTAATACAAATCCAAGCTAGCTGAATGTTCATCACATTTAATACAGTCCATTTTTGCAATAATTTCACAAAAAACCCTTGTGTTTTTTACTATTTCAACAATTTAGTCCCTAATCGAGAAATTTATCAAAATTACTTCACAAAATACTTTTAAATATCAACCAATATCTCAAATTCATCATTTAAATCTAAAATCATATAGATTCATCAATTGTAACATTTAAAATCTTTAACAATTTCAAAATCGAAGGTAAGGGTTAGCTAGACCTAGTTGTAATGATCTCAAAAACATAAAAATTATTGAAAAAGGGGCTAAATTGAACTTACCTGCAGTAAAATTATGAAAACCAGCTTAAATCTTTCCCTCCATGTCAGTTTAAGCAGAAGGTAGAAGATGAATTGCATAGCAACATTAACATTCAATTTGTTTGTTTTAATTTCAAACAATTTACCATTATGCCCTTAAATCCTTTTATTTTATTATTTTTCATGCTTATGCCGCCTCATCATTTTAGTTTAGGTATATTTTCTTCTTAAGTCCTTCCTCTTTTATTAATCAAGCCATTTAATCTCTTAAATATTATAATTAGAAAGTTTTGCACTTTTTCTTAATTTAGTCCTTTTAATTAATTAACTATCGAAACATTAAAATTTTTCAACGAAACTTTAACACCACCTTATTGACACTCCGTAAATATTTATAAAAATATTTACGACTTGGTTTATAGAAATGAGGTCTCGATACCTCATTTTCCAAAACCACTTGAACTAGGGTTTTATCACTCGAATCTAATATAAGACATAAATTATTAATTCAAAAATATTTTAAAACCATATTTGACTCGTAAATATTAAATAATAAAATTTACGAGCTAACTTGCCAGATTTGGTGGTCTCGAACCACTATTTTTGACACCACTAAAAAACGGGCTGTTACACAGCTCATTGAAACCATAGAGAAGGAAGGCAGAGTTGAGAAAATTTAGTAGACGGACAAGAGGACATTGTTATTACTGAGGAGATGGGTGATCACCAAAATAATCAGCTACCTCCTGCAGTTGTTGCAGATCTAGATCTTGTTCCTCGTACTATGTACAATTATGTCAAACCCACTCTAATTGGGGTTGAATCGAGTATTGTGATACCCACCATTGCTGTAAGTAATTTTGAACTGAAGTTGAACCCTATTCAGATGGTACAACAATTTGTTCAGTTTGATGGTTTGCAAGACGAAGATCCAAATACTCATTTGGCAAATTTCCTAGAAATTTGTGATACTTTCAAGATTAATGGCACTACTGATGACGCCATTTGTTAATGGTTATTCCCTTTCTCATTGAGGAATAGAGGTAATCAGTGGTTGAACTCTTTACCACGAGGTTCCATCACTACATGGGCTCAAATGACCGAGAAATTTCTACTAAAGTACTTCCACCGGCTAAGACAGCTAAGTTGAGGAACGACATCTCTTCCTTTGTGTAGATCGATTTAGAGACTTTGTATGATGCATGGGAGAGGTACAAGGATTTATTGAGACGGTGCCCTCACCATGGGTTACCTTTATGGTTACAAGTTCAATCCTTCTACCACGGTTTGAATCCTTCAACGAGGCAGTTGATTGATGCAGCAACCGGTGGAACTCTAAACAATAAAACACTTGAACTGGCTTATAAATTTTTGAGGAGATGGAATTGAATAATTATCAGTGGCAAATCATGAGGACAAAGCAGATGAAAATAGCTAGTGTCTTTAATTTAGGTGCATTCACCATGTTATCAAATCAGGTAGAAATTTTAAATGATAAAATTGATGGTTTATATGTTTTTATGCAGGTGCATATGGTGATGCAATATGATGCAATGTGATGCAAATGGATGTGGAATAAATAACCCGGAATGTTTACCCTTCGCTCCTAGCACAGAGAACGAACAAATAAATTATATGGGTAATAATTCTAAGCCTCAAAATAACCCTTATAGTAATAACTATAATGCAGATTGCAGGAACCATCCCAATTTCTCTTGGGGTGGTCAAGGAAATCAGAGAGCACAAGCCCCTCAAGGCTTCCAACAACAACCTTACTAGCAAGAGAAAAAGTGAAACCTCGTGGAGATGTTGACGAAGTTTATCTCGATGTCAAAAATTTTCTTTCAAAACACTAAAATAGCACTTAAAAATCAACAAGCATTGATTCAAGGGCTCGAGAATCAATTAGGTCAACTGGCTAAGTTAATTTTAGAACGACCACAAGGTAGTTTGCCTAGGAATACCGAAACTAACCCAAGCGAGCAACTTCATGCAATTACTGATCGAGATGAAGAAGGGTTAGTTGAATCTAATCAAAAATCGAGGCAAGAAATTGTGGTGAATAATGATAAGGTTGAGGTAAGCCAGAAAGAGCAAAAGCTAGCTATGAAGGAATATAACCTCGAGTGCCATATCCTAATGCGATGAAGAGAGACCACACAAATGAACAATTTGGTAAATTTCTCAAACTCTAAGAAATTACATATTAACTTGCCATTTCTTGAAGCTTTTTCGCAAATGCTAAATTATGTCAAATTTTTAAATGAATTGTTGACAAATAAATGGAAGTTAGATGATTCGTCGATTGTGCAGTTCAATGCAGTTTGCTTGGTCATCTTACAAAACAAACTACCCTACAAACTGAAAGATCCAGGTAGTTTTACTATTCCTTGTTTAATTGGTAGTTTAAATATTGATAATGTTTTGGCTGATTTAGGGGCTAGGATTAATATCACGCCCTATAAAATGTTTAAACAACTAGGTCTTGGGAAACCCAAACAAACTAGGATGAGTACTCAATCAGCGGATAGAACCACTAGATATCCTAGGGGTGTTACTGAGGATGTGCTTGTAAAAATTAACAAATTCATATTTCCTGTTGACTTTGTTGTGTTGGACATGGATAACGGTAGTGAGGTTCCTTTAATTTTAGGGCGACCCTTTTTAGCAATTGCTAGAACTATAATTGATGTTGGTATGAGTGAACTTGTACTTCCTGTAGGTGATGAATCGATTACTCTCCAAGCTCATGATTCTGTTAGAACATCTAGTGATGAAGATGATTTTAAATCTTCTGTTAATATTAGTGACCATGTGGCTCAACCTTCTTTTAAGGAAACCCTTAAAAAACATAATGGAGCCATGTTCCAGTCAATGCGACAGAAATAGAACGACTTATGAAGAGTGAATGTTACAAATCGATGAACTAGATGAATGGCAGGCACATGTCAAGGAAAAATCGAGAAAACACGATGAAGAGCCAAAGCGACACCGTGATGAGCACGCGATGAGAACAAACCAATTTAAGGTTGGAGACAAAGTACTGCTAGAAAAACTGGATCCACGAATCTCCCTTTCGGAGCTCGAGTCAAACGGATCAAACCTATTTACAGTACTGAACGTCTTCCCCTACAATACAGTTGAGGTAAATCGTTCTAAATTTGGCACATTTAAGGTAAAGAATACTCGAATTAGACCTTATCTTGGTAGAAAAATTGATAGCGAGAAAAAGGAGCCTCGGTTTCGCGAGCTACAGTAATCGTGCGTACACAAGGTAAGTCGAGCTTGGACTTTAAATAAGCGCTTCTTGGGAGGCAACCCGAGTGTTTAACATTTGCTAATTCCTTGAATTCCATTGCATGCTAATTTAAAATCTTAAATAAAAAAAATGTTTTTAACCCACACGGCCTAGACACATGGGTGTGTCCCAGATCATGTGCATAAGGGAGCATTCAACAGTGAGTTACACGACTTAGCAACATAGTCGTGTGACCCACACAGCTTGGACACATGGGAGTGTCCTTGGACATGTGAGTCCTAGGACTTAATATTTGTAAAATTCGAAGGTTACACGGCCTAAAATTGTCCACACAGCCGTGTGAATCATGGGGCTAATTTTTTTCAATTTTATTTCAAATCAGAGAGTTACACAGGCAAAAGACACGATCGTGTTTGAGACACTATTGGACAACATGGGCGTGTGGGTGGTCGTGTGACCCACACAGCCTCTTACATGGGTGTGGGAGAAGTGAAGGAGATCACACATGGCCTGGACACACGGGAGTGTCCCAGGCCTTCTGAACACTGGGCTTGATTTTTAACTCGCACACAGGCTGGGAAAGCCCCACCCGGGCGTGTGGCCCAACACAGGCCTAAACACAATCGTGTCTTCTTTTAAACCCTATTTCCCCTTTTTTTCTTTTTACTTTTTTTCTTCCTTCCTTTCTCTCCTAACCTAGCCACTGTCGACTTCTCACTTGCAACTCCAGCCACCCCCGTTGTTTTTTGTATCTCTTAGATTCAAGTATTTCACTCATGTTCAATCTTATAGATTTCATTGGATTCAACTTTCGTTTTGTTAATATTTGAACTAATCCATTATGTCGATTCCTACGAAAATCATAATTGAATAATGAAATTGTTTCTGGTCATTTTTCTTACAGGGACATAATGGCAAACACACGCAGCAAATCTAAGGTCGTCGTCCCTGCTTCGAAAAAGTGGAAGACCCCTAGCGCGACTTCTTCTTCGGGCGCTTCCACCGAGGCCCACCATCCGTACCTTCACTTTTCATAGGGTCCCTAGGAGGACTTATATCAACTTCTTCGACTAAGGCCACTCAGCTTAGGCCGCTGTATTGATTGGGCCGCTTTGGAGTAGGTCCAGTTAGAAGGTAGCGTGCACGCTATTGCCACAGCTCCTTAGGATTAGTTTTTCTCTATCATCGAGCCCATATTCATGGAGCTGAATTTGGAGTTTTGTTCGACATTTCTCCTTCAACAAGTGATGACGACCCATGATGAGCCGAGCACAATCACTTTTAGACTTGATGGTACATCACGACATATAAGTGTCCCAAAGTTCGGAGCTACATTGGGCCTTTACATTGTCGAGTTCATGAGTGCCGAGAGCTTCCTTCGATTATACTTGCACATTCACCACTCGCCATCTCTTTATTGGGTAGATCTTACGACGAGCACGACACCTTATGACTTGAGTCGATCAAAGGCGACTTCTCTTCCTCCAGCTTTGAGATATATTCATGCCATCTTGGCCCACACATTAATTGTATGAGAGAGAGCACCGAAGTCGTCAGTACTACCAATGCTTTTTTTTTTGTGGAGCATGGCTACGGGGCATATTTTTAATTTACCCTACTTCATCGCTCTCGCCTTTCGCCATTCAATAGAGCACAGCAAGAAGTGTCCTATCTGTTTAGGCCCTTATGTGACTCAACCCACATGTCACCTCAGTTTCCTTGACACACCGGTGTAGTCCTCCTCACTTACACTAGTGGGTTAGATGTCCTCATAGAGATTATCGAGAATGAGTCATGTGAGGATGATTGAGCAATTTCTTAGAGTGGATCCTCCTCAGTATCGATTATCTCATTCTGATCCTCAAGATAAGCTCGAGGACTTCACTGATGACGTCCCCTTCAATCACGAGGATCCACCTCATCATCCACCTTTGAGTCACCATCATGCTACATCTGCTGCTACCTTAACGGACCTCTCCGAGTGGTTCACTCGCTTCGAGCAGCACTGCTTTTAGAGGTTCGACAGTATTAACGCAACATTGCACCAGATCTTTCAGCACATCCATATCTCCTCTTCAGCATTGGCGACTCACGATACCGATGCCTCTAACGATGAGGATCATTGATTTTATTTGTTTCCTCTTTAGTTTTCTTTTTTATTTTTTGTTTTTATGTTTATGTTTATGCTTATTTATGTTTTTAGTTATTTTATTTTTATTTTTAGACTTCTTTCATTTATTATCTTTTGAACTATACTTTTATTTTATGGTTATTTCTAATCAAGTTAGTAACCTTTTAATCTTCTTCACTATTTGTGTTTATTTTATTATTAGTTTGCTCGAAATCATTCACTACATTTAGATTTTCCTACAATTTTGCTTTTCACCATTCTAGCGATTTCATCCAATATGCAGGGCAGTTTCAGTTTTCTCCCTCCCTTATGATATTCTTCTTATACTGTGATTATATTTGTTTGTACATTAAGGACAATGTACATCTTAAGTGTGGGGAGGTTATTTATATAATTATTAGAAAATCCCTGAATTATGTCTTGTATTTAACTAATTTTCTCCTACTTCCATTAGAATGATTTTTTATCGAATTGGGATTTTTTTGTTGTGCTTTGGATTAATTTGTAGATATTTGTGCATTGGTTGATTTAAACTTTAAGACATGAGAGAATCAAGCATGAAAAGTTATTTTTCAGAAATTTAAAATCTTAGGATGTTTTTCTAAATTGAAGTTTTATCTTAAAGTTTGAGATTTGCAAGTTTGACATCAAAACCATAATTTTCTTGTGAGATTTTAAACCTTTAGAGCATACATTTTTCTTGCTCATTTTATTGTTGATTATGATTTTTTCAATTTGATTTGTTATTCTAGAACTTGGTTCGATTATACATGTCAAGACCACACCTTTGATTTGATATACTGAGATGATAAAGGCACTTAGGTTTTAACCCACTTTTCCCATAAAAAGCCTACCTTCATAATTAACCCTTAGTGGACCCCGTTGAGCCTAACAGACCATTTCTTGATTTACCCATTAATGTTAACCCATAACTCTTTTTCTTGTTCGTTGAGACATTTTCCCGTTTTATTGACTCCCTTTTTGCTGAGATTTGATTTGGTTAGTTGCTTAACTATGCTTTTCTATTTGATTTACTGAATTATTTCTGATTGTTCTAGATAAACAAATAAACAAAAAAATTGAAAAAAATATTGATTATTATTTAGTTCTATGTTGATTGATCTTAAACAGTTAAACTCATATTTTGAGAAGAAACTCATTTTTATTCTTGAATAGTTCATGATTTATGCACTTGTTTTTAATTCAGCATTTGTTCTTTTTTCTAGTTTGGTACTTTATCAATTCGATCTCAATTATAACCAACTTTTCTGGGCTTTTTCCACACCATTAACCTAAGCCCCATTATAACATCTTAAAGACCTTTTGATTTGTGTGTCATATCATTCTAGAACATTAACACTTTGAGTGATTTGAGTGAACCTTTAGTGAGGATGTTGATTCTTGTCGATTTTGAATTAAAAGTAAATACTTAGATAAGGGGAAATACATATGTTTGCGTGCTTTAAAATTTTTTGACTTGGATTGTTTGGATCTTTAATGCTCTTTTAGTTGAATTACCAATGCATGATTATTTGTGAATTATTTTGAGACATTATTGATGGGGATATTTGATAATCTATAAAAGTAACATATTTCAATCTCATTCTTAATGTGTTTTTGGATGATTAATCATGAAAATTAGTGAATTTGATGCTCCCAGTCCTTTAAATTCATGTTTCTATACTTAGGAGAACATTTGGGAGTAAAAGGAGTGAAAAATGAGCCAAAATCAGACAAATAGTAACATTTGATGCTTCCTACATACGCAGAAAAACACAATTTTTAGGCTTTTTGAGCATTCTAAAGTCTATAAATACCAATTATAAGAAGACATAAGGGGTCCATCAAAGAAGATCGAAGAAAACACTCGAAGAACGCCATCGGAATCAACTCAGAAGCGGATCTCGATCAAGATCAAAGATCTCCTTTTAATTTCTTTCGAAGTTTTATTGAGTTTCTTTATGTCTTGTGGTTATTCTGACTTTGAGATGTTTCTATATACGATTATGAACTAATTCCTTAAATACCTAGGGAGGATGAAACCTATGATGAATCTTTTTATTTAATGACTATTTTTACGCGATAAATACTTGATTCTTGTTCTCAATTATGTATGCTTATTTCTTGTTTTAATATTTTTGGGATATTAATTCATGTTTAATGTGCTTAATTTAGTGGAGCAAAAGTCCCTAATTAAGAGTAGATCTAGCATAATTGAGTGAAGTTGAATGCAATCCTAGAAATAGGACGACATAATTCTACCCGGTTAGAGTCAAATCTAATAAGGGAATCCATAGATCGAGTTAATGCGATAATAGGGGTTTTAATTAGAAAGAGACTTCAATAAATCAACCTACAGTCAGTTGTTCTTACTCTCGAAAGAGATATTAACATAAATTCAAAATTTCTATGGTCAAGTCACAAGTGAATAAATCGTTTAATTCAGATTCATAATAATAGGTGAAGTCTAGGTGGATTCTTTCTTAGGTATTTTCTATCTCATTGGTTAATATTCGATTATTTCATTGATTCATTTTCTGTTGCATTCTTAGTTAAATTAGTTTAGTAAATTTATATTAAAATACATCTGTCCAATTTGTCGACTAAATAATAGAAAAAACAATAATAACTAATACTTTTAGTCCACGTGGATACGATATTCTCTACTCACCACAACTATACTATTGTTCAATAGGTGCGCTTGCTTTTGTCGTATTTATAGTTAGTTTAGTGATCATCAATGTCCAGAAGCATCATTCTGATAATTCACAATTACTTAATCATGGAGTTAGTTGACAAGAAGTACCATGATTGAAAACTCCTTATTGTATACTCTTTACGAAAGCATTTCATCCAACTATTTTGTCTAATGACCTCGTCATGTGTGTGTTACCCTTATATGATATCCTTGATTCCTTTGAGTTAATTCGTTCACTCAATACAATCCTATTTTATCTCATTGCCACCATTGTGTCTTCTTAATGATTAATATGATCATTGTCAAAAAATGACTATGATAAATTGCTCGTTTGAGAACTAGCAACCCGTGGCCATGTTCCATATTTATCAATCCATAGAATACCAATGAGAGGATATCGTTAACTCTTTAATTGAGCTATAAATTTCGTTGTTGCTAGTAAATTCTTGCCATACACAACTCATGTACCCAACATATCAGCTATCAGTTTAATCATCTTTAGAGCATAAGCCTTCACTTATATTAAAGCACATGAGTTACACACACATGGTTAGTGACTAACTCGGGATTTAGGTAACCATTAACGTCGCAAGTGTATTAATTCACAAACAGATTCAGAATTAATCCATCTTGGGTCTAGTCCAATGTATAATTCTTTCAATAAATACATCTATGTCTCTACCTGTGGAGTCAACTGCTTCGATAGCCAAGACTAGTCATCTCCTCAATTGGAATTCTAGATGACACAATAATCCTTATTAGTATTTGAATCAAATGCTCACTTTGATTCTTTTATAGGATTACAAACTCATTTAGATTATCTACTAAAGCAAGTTGTCTTTCTTGCAATGTCAACATTCTTACAGTGCCATTTATCATTAGTTTGAACTTAGACAATCAATGAGCTAATATTTGCTTGTCACAATTTAGCTATGCATGCAAAATATGAAAGACATAAATACAAAATACATAATAGTGAAATGCAAAATTTATTTGTTCATTGTTCAAATAAATAGAAAACAATTACACATTTACTACAATATGGACACATTTCCCAATATGACGAACTATGTATGCGTGACTCGTACACTTTTATGTAACTAAAAACTTGTGTTCAAATAGATAAGGAATCAAAAGCTGATGTTTTGAGTGTATGACTTCTACATTATATAGCACCATACACAACAGTGGAATTCATAGCCCAAAATATGGGTAAATGATATCCTCTCATTGGCATTACATGGTTGATGAAAAGTAAATGTGGTCACGGGTAATTCGTCTTTGTGATGGATGACTTGATCATTATTTGATAGTGATTGACTATTCATGAAGGAAGATGTAATGGTTACCATGAGATAAAATAGGATCGTATTGGGAGAGCGGATATTATCCCAAAGAGATTAAGAATATCCGATGAGGGTAAAACACTTATGGCAAGGTCATTAGACGAGCATTGAGTAGATGCTTTCGTAATGGTATGTCATTAGGGAGGGCTCAATCATCATGCTATCATGGAATGACTTCATGACTACATGAGTTTATAATTAATAGGAAAAAATTAGAAACTTAATTATAAATCATTTGAGCCTTAATTGTATATGTCCAATCAGTCCCTCTGCAAGCTCGTTGAATCTAGAAATGAATTGCATGTTTGAATCGAAATGAGCAGAATGAATAGAAACAGATAAATGGGAAACATTCAGGAATGAATAAGGTTTTATCTGAAATGGAGAAATGTAATCATTTGGAAATTAATGTAGGTTTCTCAAAATGGAAATGAAAATGAAAATGAGAAATGATACATTTTCAAATGTACATGGATTACTCAAAAATGATCGGTAGAATGAATTTATGTTTTTGAGTAATTTTAAAGCTCGAAAATGAAAATAAACCATTCGGTCATAGTGAACATGTTAAGTGGTGAAACATTAAACATAATTTCTCAAAAATTTTATCAGGGGTAAAATCATCATAATTTATCGGGGGTAAATTTGGGATGTTATTTTGGGAAATAGAAAAATAGAATCAGGTTAGATCAAATTACAAAGTATTGGGTCGAGAGGTTCGAGAAGTACTCGTAATTAGACCCAATGTGAGAGAGGACCAAAAATCCCTTATGGATATGAGGGGGCGGCAACTCGGGGTGAGCAAAATTTGATTTTATTCAAAAAAAATTGAAAAAAATTTTGAATTTCAAATTATTTGAATTGAGTTAATCGAGTTAATCGAATCAATTCGAATTTTTTTTTTGAATTTCGAGTTTGAGTCGAGTTGAATTTTCGAATTCAAATAACTCGAATAATTCGAATAAACCGAATATAAACTATAATTTTTTATTTTTTTATAGGCTTTTACTTAATTACTTTTAAGTCTTTAACCCAATTGCCAATTTCCCCCAAGCCCAAACATTTTATTTTTTCCTACTTCTGCAAGCCCGTCTCCCCGTGCCCCAAGGATTTATTTTCCCAAATCCCAATTCCTCCCCCCAAATCACCCCCAACGAATTCCATCGTCCAAACCCCCATTTATTTTACTTCTCTCTGTTTCCATTCCATTCAAAGTTCAAACCCTAAAATTTATTTTTCTCAAAAAACCCAAAATAAACCCTTCTTCCTTCTTCTTCTTTTTCCTAAAATAAACCTTCAAATCAAAATCCTTACCTCAAAATCTAGTTGCTGTTCCTTCTGACCAAGGCAGTCTGTTCTCTTCCATTGTAAGATCGAATTTTTTGCATCTTTAAAGTTTGTCTTGAAATATTTTGTTGTGTTCTTTTGGTGTAGATTTCTATTGTATTTTGGACTTTTGCTTATGCTTTTTTTATTATAATGTTGTTTATTTTGACTCATGCTATTTACTTGGACTTTTTCTTATATTTTTTATTATAATCTTCTTGTATTATTTTTGGTGTTTATTTGGAATGATGTTGTTTATTTGGGTCAATGTTGTGTTAGTTTTGTTTATTCACTTATTTACTTCAATTTTTGTTGTATAATCATGTTTAAAAACTTTGAAGAAATTTATTTTGTAAAAATTACATCGAAATAAACAACACTAATTTTATTTTATTTTTTTAAATTTAACTCGAACAAATATATTCGATTCGATTCGATTCGATTCGATTCGATTCGATTCGATTTGAATTCCATCTCACTTGATTCGATTCGATAAAACTTCAAATAAAGTTAGGAATATAAAATGAGATTCGAAAACTCAATTAACTCAAAAATTTTTGATTCAATTCAATTCAATTTGATCAAATGTTCACCCCTAGCGGCAACCCTAGTAGGAATATTAGGGGATGTCATCCACCCTAATTCTACTCTAAGTAGGAAGTTTTTTTTCTATTTGAAATAAACCTCTACAACTTAATAAGGGTTCTACTTCCTCTTCATATAATTAAATGGCACTGATAGAGCTATTAACACTGAACTTTGAGAGATTGTTACTCTGCAGAAAAATAGAGAGAATTTATTTTCAATTACTAAATAAATATTTCCATAATAACAATTTGACCGATTTTTATTAAAAACAGAGAACTTTTGTTTTCATCCAAAAAAAAAAGAACACTTTTTTTAGTTCTGTGTTTTGATTCAATTGGTTTGAGCCTACACTCGAAGCAGTTCGTGGTACAAGAATAGCAGGGAAGATCATTTGGTCGAAAGCCGACAAACATCAAGGATTCGCTTATCCAAAAACATAAGTATGATTTCAATCTAAGGTTTATTACTATAAATATCACAAACAGGGTTGGTTTTCAAATTTTAATTTTTCGCTGTGAAAAAAACCATTTTCAAACTGAATTTTTTCTAGCAATTGGTATCAGAGTCAGGTTGTGCTATGTTTATAGTGTAAACCGAGATCGAATCTTTCTTTTCGTCTTGTTTGATTAATATTTGATAAGATATGACATTCTTGTAACTATTCACATGTTTAGGGAATGTTTGTTAATGAATGTATATAATTGTTTTATTGTTATGGATGATAAAAGAATTTTCCCAAAATTGTGATTCCTAGAAATTTATTTTTAATTTAATTTGCTTTTCGGGCATATATATTTTAGACCATGGACTATCATCTCCACATATGATTTTAATTTATTATTTTAGAATAAAATATTTGAGCCGAAAATGGACATAAGAATTTTTGTAAAATTATTTTTTGATGAAACCCGATAACTGAGACAGCACAACACGAACCTAAACAGCCTATGTGGTAGGTATTATCATATGGAATAGCTAGAATTTTTATCTTCAAAGAGAATAACTAGTAAAAGCATGCTACTCTGTGAGATTGTCCCACGATGACTCATTTATGGTGCATGATGCGATAAGTGTTGAGTTGATGGTTATACACTTAAGATCTTCTAGTTAAGTAACTCCTTACGGAGCTCTACTTAAGTTAGAATGATGGTCAAATGTTACATGATTATTAGTATCTGTGAATGCTTAAGGAGTTAGGTTCATGCACTAATTGGATGGAAATCCATGTTCTTCCTAGTTTATCATGATCACGCCATGGTGGCTTGATTCAATGGGTGTGGGAATTATCGTTGCAACAACTTACAAATGTTTTCAAGGTTTAACATAAGACGCATGCATCATCTTAATGCATATTGTAATGTTGTAAAAATTTCAAACAGTTTCTTATACAAAGGTATTAATAAATGAATGTTTTATTTTATTTCAAAAATTACACACACTCCCTTATTCAACATATTCACTGAAAACAAACTGAACAGAAATAACTATAAAGAATGCAAAAGGAACCTGATAATTTTCCTGAGTTGTGAGTAACTTAAAATAGTTCTTGATAATAATTGTCCTCCGGTCACTCAAGTTGAGGCTAGAAAATGTTGGTAAGAGTCTGATGAGATAGATCGTTACTATATGCTAGCAAGCATGACCAGCACACTGTATAAGCAACTAGAGAGCTGTAAGAATGCTAAAGCGATTCTACATAAGATAGAAGACATGTTCGGAGGCCAAGCTTCCTTGGCTCGACAGTCTGCTATAACTAGTTTGATGAATGCCCAGCAAAAAGCCCGGTACTTCAGTTAAAGACCATATGATCACTCTTATGGGTTGCTTTACCGAGGCTATGAAAAATGAGGCTAATTTGGACCAAAACACCCAAATTGAGATAGTTTTCAAAAGCTTATCCAAGGATTTTGCTAGCTTTCAAGACGCTTATAACGATAACATTCCCAAAACCTCTTGGTCGGAAATAATATGAGATAGATTTTTTGTGAAATAAGATATAAAGAAAGCAAATGATAAGGGATGTTAGAGAAAAAATGAAATAAGAAGTATGCTGTGAAATCTTAATTTAAGCCAGGGACTAAATTGAAAAAATATGAAAAGTTCTATGGTCTAAGTGTAAATATTTAAAATGTGAGGGGTTAAAATATAAATATAGAAAAGTAAGAAGAAATTGTGACCATTGAATTGAAATCATGACTAATAGATTTTTTATAATATTAAAATATTGATTAATTAAGAGAACTTTTATGGAAACATGAAGAAAATTCTTCAAGCTTTATCAGCCCACCGTCCATCACTAGTATAAATAGGGGGAAGTTTTACTTTTTATGCAACATTGTCCTTTGACATGAAATTCTACCATTTCTCTCAAATTTCATGGAAGTTTCCCAAGGCACCAAAGAACAAAAATGAAGAATAAATCCTAAAGAGTATTTATATAAATTTAGAACAAGGAATTAGTAAATGGAAGTGGAGAAAATTTTGAAAGAAAGAGAAGGATGGTCATGAATTGAAGAAGTAAATGAAAATAAGCAAAAATAGAAGAAATCCTTGGTGAAAGAGGTAGGTTTTCATATTAGCTTTAATTGTATTTCAAAGAATTGATATAAATTTGTTATGATTAGAATGCATACTATATGAATTTAAATAAAATAGTAGAGTAAGTAAGCAAATTTATACAAAGTTTCCATAGGAAAGATAAGTGTATTTACTAAAGCGCTTTTGGACAATAGTAGTAGTTTAAATTTGAAAATTCACCAAACATTGAAGAAATCGAATTAGAGGTTGAGTTAAATATGGAATTAAAGCTTATTGCATCTAGTTTATCATGAAAGAAACGGTGTAAGTAAACAAGTATTATATTATGATATATATGATTTTTGTGAGACAATGTCGAATGATTTCAAGTTCCCTTATTCAAACTTTGAAAATCATTATAAATTGTACAAGAATGTTTAGGAAATGAAATTTATATGGATGAAATATTAATGAGTATATTTTCAAGGAAACAAACAATAACTTACTATAAGACTTGCACTAAAAGATAATAGATTTTTAGTGAAGAATGGTCAAAGCTACCTAGCAGCAGAATAGGGAAAGATTTGAAGAATAAACTGTATTAATTGGCTCAAGTAAAAATTCCAAAATTTCTATGGTAAAAATTAAATTGAGTTTAGTTTCAATAAAAAAGAGGCGAATCTTACTTTTGAATCATGTAGGCTGAGATACAAATACTTTATTGACTGTAACTCAAATGGACAATCTTGATAAGAGTATGTGTGTGTGGATTAGAGAATTCTTAATTAATGTCAATCATAGGCATGATATGTTAAGAGCCAAAGATTTATGTATATAAAAGAATATTAAGGATGTGGATTAGAGAGGAGAAGGAGAAGGAAAATAATTCAAGAGTTATAATACTAAGAAATTGTTGCAAAGGATGGTTTTGCTAATATATAAAGGAAGTGCAAATGTTTTATCAAAATACTAAGTATCTAATATAAAATGAATTAAGGAGACCCTAATTGACAAATTGATTGGTAATCATTAATAATAATGTCATGTAGAGAGGATAAACTATTTTTAGAATAAGTCCTTTAAAGGAATTATTTGTAAAATGTTGATAATTGTGTTCAATTTATAAATTTGGAATTAATAGAATGTTCATAAGGTTCATTACAAAACATTAGATTTTTAAGAAATAAGTGGTGGGTAATGATTTTTATAATAAATTTGATATATTTTAATGCTTAAATGAAAAAGGGACTAAATTGTAAAACTTGATATTTGCTAAAAAATTATATGAGATCATTATATGCTTATGAATTGGTAAATTGGGATTAAAGGATGTTTGGAGATAAATTGGTATATGGATTGATATGATTAAAGTTGACAAGTAAACAGGGGCTAAAAAAGGGTAAAATATGAAGGACTAATGTGGTAAATTAACCCTAGCATAAAATAAAGCATCAAATGACATTTTGGTATCGATATCAAGCTCAAAGTATTGATATTCTAAAGGAAGTATCGATACATTGGACAAGGCATCAATACATAGGGTATTTTTCTTGAATTTTTCAACTTGGAGGCTTAAAATAGTATCGATATAGCATAGGGGTATCGATACATTAGTGCTAGTATTGATACTTTGGGCCCTGTTCTACATAGAAATGATTCAGACTGAATTTTTACTGAAAAGTTTCACTTGATTTTAAGGTATACATTGGAAATATCTTAAAAACATGTTTGCATGGTTAAAAAATGATTAGAAAAGGGTTCAGCTAATTGAATTTAGCTAAGATTACTCTGGCACTCAAATGTGACATTCCTGTAGTTGACTTGGTAGTCGAGTTGGGTATAGGGGTGCTACAATAACATTGGAAAAAAGAACTTGACACTTACACAGCTCATGAAGGAACTACAATCCTATGAGTTGATGTTGAATGGCGGTCAGTCGGTCTGAAGAAAAGGAGCAAGCATAATTGTAGCTTCTTCCTCAAAAGGGAAGGGAAAGCCCAGTAAGAAAGGCAAGGCTAAGGTCTCTGGGTCACCACAGGTGGAAAGGAAGAGAACTAGAAAGCCTAAAGACTTACCTAAGTCTAAATATTTCTTATCCGATGCCCGAGATAAGATATCTCCCCAATTGGACTTGATAGATAACATATTAGTCTTTCAATCGGTTTGCTCATTCCCAAATATACTAAGGACATGTTTAGGTTTGCCTACTAATACAAGCTGTCTTTTCGTATTAAGACCTGACCACATAATATCGCTTAGTATTAGTTAAACATTAGACAACCAATGAGTAACATTTGTTTCCATTTTGCTTTGCGTGCAAAAACCATTTGAGAAAAATAATATAAAAGATATTAATGAAATTTATGAATAATTTTATTAACCAACATATTTGAAAAAAATTACAAGTGTACTTAGATGAAAATATTACACTTAGGGTACTAGATCCAATAATGTTTACAAGTATTGATAAGTGTTTGTGATTGTGAATGGTTTAATGTCTAGTTAGTGGAAATAGAATTGGATGAGTATTGATGTTTTTATGGTGACTAATGGAATGAATGTTCTAATATAAATGTTTAGATGAATTGAAATGTTTCACTTTGGATTTTATGCGATTGAGGTGCCTTGAGGCATATTAGTTAGATATAGGAATGTTATATTTTGGCATGAATTTGTGCATTTTGGGACATATTTTAGGAATGGTTAATTGCATAATCATGACCAAGTTGAAATTTTGGTTTTGTAATTTGCATAAAAAGGAATCTAATTCCATACACGGTCTAACACACGACCGTGTGTCACACATAGTAAGTGACACAATCTTGTGCTTTTTATTAATTTGGAAGTTTTGGGTAAACACGACTTTAGTTTGTTACACGGGCTGGCCACACACTCGTGTAGTACTGTTAATTTGATCACTAAGTGTAACACCCAAATCTCGTTTCCGTTGTCGGAATAGGATACCGGATATTACTAGTCAAGTTGGAATATTTAATACGATTTACATAAAATAATCAATTCAATTCCATAATTACAAGTAATATTAAATAAGAAAGAGATCATTCAATTTCGAGTATTAAATCGAGCTTTCAAAGCACTAAAAGTAAGTTACGAACATTTAGTGACCAAATAGAAACAAATCAGAACTTTCAGGAAAAAATTGAAAATTTTCAAGTTAAAGGTCACACGACCGTGTGTCTAGGCCGTGTGATAGAGTCCAGATCGTGTGGCTCCAAACATGATCGTGTGGTTAACCTACACGCTCGTGTGCAACCTCACATGCTCGTGTCCGACCTTATATGCCCGTGTGTATGGGTCGTGTAACTCTCTAATTTGGATCACACGGTCATGTCACAGGCTGTCTACCAACCCATGTAACATTTGAAATACAATCACATGGCCATGTCACAGGCCATGTGTCTGCCCATGTGAGAACTGCACCTATATTGTTTTAAAACACGTTCTGGGCACCCCTGTGTGCTTCACCCGACCATGTGATAGCCCGTGTCTCCGGCGGTGTGAGCCAAAAAATGACCAATTCCAAGATAAATTTTCAGCCATTTTCTTAAGAGCTTAGACACATTCAAATACACACTTCCATGGGCTTAAAACTATCTTCAAAAACATTCAAAACATGTCAATGGATTCAACCTATATATCAAACCAATGTGCTCTCATTAACACCAAAAATCATTTCATAACATTTCATCTTCAAGGTTGCATATACAAGATATAGTTACACATCAAACATCAAATCATTTCAAACTATAATCTCACATATTGTCAATATTTTCTACCATCATGCTTAACACTTAAACTTAGATGAAACATGCATAATTGCTTTTATCACAACACATAACACAAACTTAAGTAAACTTGCTCAAACTAGGATTCAACATCATACATAAAAAGAGGTCCTAGTACATGCCATATATACCAAACTAGAACAAAGTCTACCACAGATCTCCTAGATAGTGTGATTTCTTATGTTGATCTGATCTTCTAAGCCTTCAAAACGTAATCTGCAAAATGAGAGAAATATAGGTAAACTTGAATAAAGCTTAGTAAGTTTGTTTGTATATATTGATAAACCTTTCCAACTAAACATAGTAATCAATTAAAATTAAATGTTGAAATTCCATAAAACACAACCTTTATCAATAATTAACAATCAGTACTGTAGTTCAATATATTTAGTGAATAATGCTCGTTTGAGCTTTACTTAGTATATCAGTAGATTTCGCTTGACTGAGCTTCTACAGTATATTAGTGGATAACGTTCCTTGAGATTTATTCAGTATATCAGTAGATTCTTTTACTCGATACAGCATTCCTTTCAAGAGATTCAGTTGGTATGGCTTGAGAGCGCATACGTTTCAGTAGATACAGTAGGTATGGCTTGAAAGTGCATATGTTTCAGTAGATTCAGTAGGTATTGCTCGAAAGCGCATACATTTCAGTAGATTCAGTAAGTATTGCTCGTCTGAGCACCAATCAGTATATCAATGGGTAACGCTCGCTGATCTTATTTGGTATATAATATAACATTCAATAATAGTATATTAACAAAGATTACAATGATTATTAGAAGCATAACTAAATGTATGAACTTACAAGATACCATAGCGACTCATAGATTGATTTACCATAACGACTCATAGTATCTCAATCAGTGATCAATGTCATTTCAATTCATTATTTTCATTTCCAATTACACACATCAATTAAATCCATTATTATGCAATTAAGTTTCTATAATACATTTAAAAATGTACTAAAATTAAACCGTACGAATTTACCAGACTAAACTACAGCGACAACAAAGTACATGAGTTATTTGATAATTTCCTCTTTTCCTCGATTTTCCACTCGTATAGGATCTAAAAAAAATAATTTCATTCAATTCACTAATTTTAACAGCAAAATTAATTCATTTTATGCAATTAAGTCCTTTTATATTTTACAAAATTGCCCCCACATTTTACTTTTATACAATTTAGTCCCTAAGCCTAAAATATGCAATTTAAGCAATTTCAAATAAAATGAAGTTTAGCCAAACTATATAAGGCCTCTCTACAGCCCATAATTTCTGTTATTACACAACAAGTCCCTATAATTTTATCACTTTAACAATTTAGTTCTTAAACAAGAAAACTATAAAAATTACTTTACAAAATAGTCTATCTAACAACCAAGCTTAATATTCTACTATAAAACTTCAAGAATAACTCTATTTCATCAATGGCATAACCTAAAATATTTGATAGTTTTAAAAATTAATCCCGAGTTAGTTAGATAAAGCTAATACGAGCTTAAAAACATAAAAATTACTAAAAACAAGCGAGGTTTGCTTACACAATACAAGAATAAAAGCTAGTCGAACTTCTCCCATGTCTTCCTAGGGTTTTTGGCTCAAAATATGCAGAAGATAATAAGTTTTTACTTGATTTTTAACTTGTTTTCTTATTATATTTTATTTAATTATTGATTTACCATTTTGCCCTTACTAATTATTCAAAATTCTTAACATTTATAAGCTTAATACCGTCACCATTGAAGGGTCTTGCCTTACCTTTCCATTATCATTTGATGCCTTTAATCAATAGAACTCCACTTTTACAATTTTTACATTTCAGTCCTTTTCACTTAATTAACTATCTAAACAATAAAAATTTTTTAACCAAATCTTAACACGACATTAATAACCCTGTAAATATTAAATAATTAATATTTACAGTCTGACACATCAAAATTGTGGCCCCGAAACCACCATTTTCGATCATACAGTAAAACTGATTAATTAGTAAATCATCAATTAATTAGGAATTAATTGCAATTTACCAAAATCTAGAGAACTTCATATCATTTCTATTATTAGGTCATTTAAGGAGGGTCCAATTACACCATTAGTCCTTCAATTATATTAAATTACAATTAAACAAACTTATTTACAATTTGGCCTTAAACTAATTAGGACTAAATAAATAAATAACCCAAAAATTAGTGGAATGATTAACATCCACAACCGCTTGGACTTTTTGACCATGGTTTAATTACCATTTTCATCCTTTTACTATTTTAAATCTATAGCAATGAACTTTTACCTCTTTTACAATTTAACCTTTTACCACAATTAAGCAATAAATCATCAAAATTACCGGACTCAACTTCAGTTCACATATAATACAACTTTGTATATATTTAATAAAAATATTTACAGCTTTATATTACTGAAACGAGGTCCTAATCCCTCGTTTTCAATAACCATTTGACTTTTGAACCAAATCACTTATACTAACTTTTAATTCAATTGTTTAAAACCATCAAATCAAAATTCAATATAAAAATTAATATACTTGTATAATTTAAATACTAATTATACAAACTTACTCGTCGGATTTGTGGCCCCGAAATCACTATTTTCGACTCCACTGGAAAACAGGTTCTTAGACTAAGTTTTTCACACGGTCTCAGTTTGTTACACAACCCAACCACACGGTTGTGTGATTATCTGTGGAATTTTGCATTTAAGTGTACATGGTTTTAAAGAGTTATACGACCTGGATACATGACCGTGTGACTCCAATCCCATATGATCACCGTTTGTAACATGGTGTAGGCACACGGTCGTGTGACCCTTACTTTGAAAATTTGCATTACTTTTTGAAAAGTTTTCAATATGGTCCTTGTTTGTACTCTGGTCAACTTTAGAGTTTTCGTAAGCTCGATTGAGACTCAATTTTAATTGAAAATCATATTATGCATGGAATATGAATTGTTTTGATTGTTTATTTGAATTATTAAAGTTAGAATTGTATTTGTACTATTTCGTCAACTACTATAGCATCTTATAGCTCGGGTTCGACAATCGAACCGAGTGAGAAGTGTTACAAATTATAAGAAACCCTAAAATTATATCAAACATCAATACCACAATTATCAAATTAGATAAAAAAAACAAGCAAAAACTTCAAAAACTTATAAAAAATGAGATTTACCAAGAAAAGTAATAACCCACTTTCTTAATTTTTAAATAATTTTTATAAGATTTTAAAAGTTTTAATAAGTTAAAAATAGTATTTAGAATAAATCTGGACTAATCGATATGCAGTCAATAATGTTTATTTATCTAGATTCATTTTGAACTTGAATTTTTTAAAAAGAATTAAATTTTATTTCTCAATTTTTAAAGTTTTTTACAAATTTTTTATGTTTTTAAAATTTTAAAAGTATATTTAGAATTAATCTAGACATATATAAATGTTTAAATTCAAATGAACTTGGACGTTTAATTTTCCAAATTCAAATGAATCTAGATATCTATTATCCAAATTCATTTTGAACTTAAATTTTAAATATTTATTTTCGAAATTTCTTTCTTCATGGTTGTTGAGTTAGCAATTGTTTATGACCATGTCGACACAACGATAGAAACTATTGGTCCAAGGATTTAATGAATAAAATTTTAACATTTGATAGCTTAAATTTTTTTTAAATGTTGAAGGAGTTATTAGACTCTTTATCCATTAAAAAATCTCAATTTTATTGATTTTAACTTGTCTTTTCAAAATTTTTATCATTTTGGCAAATTCTTTAGTTTTCGGTTCAACTTACATAATTTAACTATTGGACCAAACGATTGTCTATCTAGTCCAATCCATAAACATTTTTTATTTTTAGATAAACTATATTTAAGGTCACTAAATTATTACTAAGTTCATGCTTTGGCTACTCAATTTCAAAAATTTACAAAAATGGTCATTGAATTATTGAAAAGTTTTTATTTAAGTCACTAGGCTATAAAAATCGTTGTTGTATGGTCACCTCTGTTTGTATCGCTTTCACCAATTGAAAACTCTTCTTTCCCTTCTTCTACAGTTCAGTTTTTTTTTTCATGAAACAATTTTGAACATCACAAATTTGCAAGTCAATATCCAAACAATTTTCTTCTCCAATCTTTGACAATAATTGTTAGATTGACTTGGATCTAAGATATGTTCTTCTACTCATCGATGGGTAATGATCTACCATATTGATCATCGAATTGTCACTTGGAACTCACTAGTCGGACATTTTTTTAAAAAACCCCTAACATCCCAATATTTATGTTGGGAATCAACCTAATTAAGCAACGAACAAGTAAAAAATGGCGAAAGAAATTGAGGAATTGAACACACAAATTTAACGTGGAAAAACCCCTCCAAGAGGATAAAAAAACCATGGGCAAAGATAATTTACTATAATGGCAAAAGAACGAAGAGTACAAAAGATAGAGATAAAAAACTAAACCCCAAAAACCCGAAAGCAAAGAACCCTCAAAACGTAAACACAAAATTCTCTAAATGTGTTATGAGTTCTAATATCTAATGGGTATATTTTCTAAGGTTGTAAAATAGTCTATGTATAGGCTAAATTCATAGGTCAAATAATAATAAAATAATCTAGACTAATCAGAGTTTGATTGAAACAAATAAACAAAGTTTAAGCGAAAGGTTATTTCTCAAATTCATTTGAAATAGATAGGAGTCATACTTAACAATTTAAAAAAACTTTCAAATAATTTAACGACTTAAATGGAAACTTTCAAATAGTTCAATGATCATTTTGTAATCTTAAGTTGAGTGATTAAAACATAAACTTAATAATAATTTAGTGATATTGAGGGTTTAGAAAATCATATACATTTCTAATTGGATATCATCATCCTTCCATTATGATTTATGATATGCAATTTAAGAAGATTTTTTTTGCTTATATGTAAAAAAAAGCCTTTAAGAAATTACAAAAGTAATAAATTAAGCTTCTACTGTTAATTAAAATAATCAATTAAGCTCCTTTATTAACAATTTATATTGTTGATCTAGTTGACCGCTAAAATAAATTAATAGACCAATCGGATGGTGGCACATAGCATCTTTAGGTTTAATATAATATTTCCCAATAAAATGGTTAAAAATCATAAAAATTAGAAAAAAATTTATAAAAATTAAAAATTAAAACAATTATAAATATTATAAAAATTAAAATATCTAATATACTCTAATAAACTATTGAGTCTTCTCTTCTTCATTTTTACCAAAATTTTATAGATGAATAGGAAGTTGACGGCAGCAGCTGTCATCGTCCCATTGAGTCTTCTCTTCTTCATCTCCGGCCTCGTTATTAATCTCTTTCAGGTTCCCTTTTTTGGCCTTTATATTATTGATAGAATTGTAGTTTTATTTTAACTTCTCAAGGAATTTGCTTTTATTCTTTCACAATTCTGATAAAAATGGCTTTCTATATTTCTAATTTTATGAGCTGAGATGATTAATGCGCTTGCATTTACATCTGGGTTTCGAATCTATTTTATCTCTGAGCCAATAAATTTTGGTAAAAATGGGATTCAAGAGTCCATTTTCATGTTGCTCTTGTTTATATGGCAATTAGAATTTACGGTGTTAGACAAATTTCATTTTTCATTTGTTTTCCAGGCAGTTAGCTTTGTTCTGATTTGGCCACTGTCCAAGAACACTTATAGAACGATCAATACGGTGGCTTTAGAGTTATTGTTCCTGGAAATTATATGGCTTGTTGATTCGTGGGCTGGAGTTAAGGTCATTTCCCTTGTTTAACTCGTATGCTTTGAATTTTTGAAGACAAATTTGATGATAAAATGCCTAAATGCTTTATACTTCCATTTTGTTCATTGTCAAATCATGTTGATAATTATGCAAATATGAGTTAAGTATTGCTGTGAAGCATCATATCTTTTCGATTACCGATAGATGTTATACGAGTTCGGTGTTAATTATTGGCCCTTAGTGAGTCAACTTTTGTTAATGTGGGAAAAGAACTGACACCATGAATCTCTTAAAAGATATTTTTTTTTATTTATGAGACATTTTGTTTGCAGATTAAAATGTTCGTGGATAATGAAAGCTTCAATTTAATGGGTAATACTAACATCAATCTCCATAGATAGGAACCTAGTTGTCGGTATTAGAGTTACTGTTAAGTATGTCTCATATTTTAGTTAAATAAGAGATTGTTTGTAAATTAAGTTAAACAAAATATATTTTCTTTCTAAAAGATTTAGTATTTATTAGTATAATATATTTAACATTTATTAGCATAATTTATTTCACCTCGGATTTAGTCTATAAATAGACTCTTAGAAAATACACCTATTAGAAAATATCTTCATTTTTTGTACTCTTCGTTATTTTGTCATTATAGTAAAATTATCTTTACCCGAAGTTTTTTATCCTCTTTAAAGGGGTTTTTTTACGTGTGTTCAAGTTGATATCCAACAATTACATAGATAATGTGTATTGTTGAATCATAAACGTTTGAATGATTTACTTGCCATCTGATATTAAAACTTTTTTCAGGTAAGGAACATGCCCTCCTCATATCCAATCATAGAAGTGATATCAATTGGTTAGCCGGATGGGTTTTGGCTTATGTCCCTATTTAATCTATATTCCAACTCGGAATCCTTTACATACTCTTTAGTTGAGAGAAGCATAAAATTGAAAAAGAACTACTTGGGATTTTGTTGTTTGGCATTCTAACTGCATTTCCTTTTTCTCTTAAAACACTCTGTGGCTAAGAGAATTAAATTCGCTTTTGAGAGCGATCAGGTTGTCTTGGCAGTGTATTAGCTGTTATGAAGAATTCAGTAAAACTCCTTCCGGTATGTGTTATTCTTTATGCATTTGAAGTTTCAAGTGTAAATATTGAGATTTTGTTGATTACCAATTCTTTGTCTTCAAGTTTGAATGGTAATAGCTGTTGATGCCACTTACATGGTAATTTCTTACATAGCACATGCCACGGTATACATGTTCATGCACGAAAATGTGTGAGATAAGATAGCTTGGTAGGCAACTTATGAGTTAAATAAATAGGCAGCGAGTAAATTAAATGCTAATTTTTCTTTCAAAAAAATAACAAAAATAGTGTTTGTAGTGACAATTATGTTCATTTTAGGCATCTGGGCATATATCTCTGTTTTACTTTTTCTGTATACTTTTGAATGTTGCCTTTTATTTTCGTAAGTTTCTTTATAAAAAGAAGAAAATATGGTTTTACTTTTGCATGGTTATGAAGAATTAATTCATACATGATATTTGTAGGTCATAGGCTGGTCGATATGTGTGGCGCCCGAAACCCGATTTGGACGGTCCAACCCAAATTTTAAACATCACATTAGCCAGTGAAGTGATTCTTCATTTAAACCACCACAAAACACACTAAGCGACCAATCATACCACACAATTAATCATGAAATATTTTATAAAATCCTAATATCATGCTTCCGTTACGCTACTCTGATCAACAATCAACACCAAGATTAATTCACAATTTAATATTTAACGGACAATTACCTCGAAAACTTTAGTTAAACATACATGCACGCAGTAAGGATTTTTAAAAGGGCTATATTTGTAGGGACTTGAAAAATTGTTTCGCTTAAAAATATATAATTAGATTTAAAATGTAATATATAGTAATATGTTGGGAAAAACTTCATTTCACAAAGTTTAACGATAGTATTGTAGATTTATATATAAATGTCTTGTTTTAGAAGATTGATTAAAACCTTACACTCAATTTTTTTAAGTTCTCATTCAATTAGTTCACAGGCAATTATCAGTTTACGTAATCTATACAATTTTACATTCATGCATACTAAACATTCAATTGTTTTCTAAAACACATACACATTTAACATCTAAGTCTTACTGTTGCGTGTGAAATAATATGCGATTTATGTAAGTATACACGTTGAATCAAGTAATAAAGTGATGAGTGAGTATCATTCCCACGAGGATCGGATTGAGGCACAAAAGAGGTCAAGTTATTATAATAAAAAGCGATTAATGCTATGGTAAACTAAGGTAAGTATGCAGTGATAATTCAAAGGAATGATGATGTATGCGATAGATGGAATTGATGAATAATTGGAAATGCTATGGCAAAAGTGAGAGCAATAACGAGAGTGATTATCCGAATAGAATGTAAACAAATAAATAAACAACTAAATATGTTGTGGCATAGATACTACGACAAAGAATAAGGATAGATGTTGATTCAGAAGGTCGGGATTACCCAAAATCGACCTTTACTGTCAATAATGCCTTGGCAAAATCGTATCTACTTTACTGCACATAAGAGTTCTAAAATGGCCTGCCTCTCGCGAAAGCAAAACCTCAAATTACCTTGCCTATGTCTATAGGCTTCTGTATGATCGTGACTCTATGTCTAGAGGCGACTATAAGTGTCTATCGAATACTTGCTCATTTCATTTAAATTTAATCTAACCAATCCAACCCTTTCGGAATTAGAATCAATTTATAAGTACGCAAACAGTCTTCTTTGTCTAGAGATTGTTTGCATTTTAATTAAGAAAAAAGAAAAATCAAATGAAACAGTAAAGTAAATTAGAGATATATTGCATCCATAAAACCTGTTTAAGGTTTCATCGAAAGTAATCCCAACCCTATGAGATTTAGCTCCTGGGCTGGGAAATAAAATTCCAAACCAAAATATTATCTGACATTGTGTTCAACTACTTCAATTCAATCTTTTGGAGGAACACTAATGGAAATAATAGAAGAACTTCGGGAAACAGCTTTAGCTTGCCCAGTCCACACTTCGGCAGCACAGTGTCTTGTGATGGCTAAGAAGGACTGCCTTCGAGTTCTTTTCCTTTGCACAACCGAACCCTTATTGATGCCTATGGATCTCTTTCCATTTTTTTGTTCGTCTTTTTGGGTTTCCTCCTTTGGCTTTTTATAGGTTTTTTCCCTAGGGTAAATCCAACAACTCATGTTTATCTTCTCATCTTTTTAAATTCTTTTTTCAACAACCCAAGGTTATCTTCTTTTCAAATTATTTTTCTAGGATAAAAACCAACAGCCCAAGATTATCTTCTCCTCTTTTTTAGGCAGATTTTTCTAGTACAAGTACATTTGGCTGAAACTGGTATGCATTGAGTGTTGACTAGGTCTTCTCAGCATTTCCACAACATCTGTATTGGTAAACTACTCAACCTTTTGCCACGATAAACCTTCACTCATTTATTTCTCGTTTCTTAACCTACACCTGCCAAACCACCAAACACAGCCTTACCACAAGCAATTAAAAAGTAACAAATAATAATATTTAAGCACTGTCCAAGCTTCTTATGGAATGTTCTAAAAGTGCTAAAATAATGTCCTAAATGCAACTAAATGTACCTAAGTGCGAGCAATTGACTAGGTCTAAAAGTATGAAATATAACTCTTTTCAAGAGTTATCACTTACCTCAATGTCCAATTGCTCTTCCACCTACACTTACGAGTTAGTCGATCAATTAATCAAAGCTTTCATCAAGCAATCATAATCTACCATTCAATCATCTATCTAAAGCACTAGTAAAAGTTCCAAATTAAACAACTTAAAGGTCCATAATGTCCAATTACAACCCAAAAATTATAACTAAGACTAACTCTAAAACCCATAATTTGGTCCCACATTGCCTTCCTCATTGGGTTTGGGAACATAATGACATATTCAGGTATAGCCTCACTTTGGATCACTTGGATAACTCACTTCCACACCTCTTCACAAGCTAAGTCACTGCAATATTATAAAAGAGTGGGTGAGCTTATTGAAGCTCAGCGAGTGCTCAAACATACTACAAATAAACACATCAGTTAGGTTAAAGGGTGACATACTATAGCGGTTCACATATTATTACAGTCTACATAAAATAGTAACTCACACGACACAACAGTTCTCACAAAATTAGCAGTGCACATATAATAAGTAATTTGCATAAAATGGACAGATCACATAAATTATCAATTCGCATCAAATATCTTCTCATATAAAATAACAGTTCATACCAAATGACAACTCATGCAAAATAATAGTTCATATGAAATATCAGTTCATACCGAATAATAATTCATGCAAAATAACAGTTCATACTTCATCATAATTCATATATTTCAAATAATGATAAATTTGCATTTTCATGATTATGAAACATATAGGGGAGACTCTATCACCACACATTAGATAAATGGGTCTCCTTATAACGCTTCACTTTTGGACTCAAAGAGCCTTACGTTTTCTCTGATATAAGTGTAGCACGAATGCTCACACTCTCCAACACTCCTAACATAGAGCCCTGCGCTGTCTCCGTTGGATAGAGGTATGCTCGACATTCCCTTATCTCTCCAACGCTATCTCCGGGCACAATGCCCATGCAATAATGAGGGTGAGTACTCACAATCCTATGGCATGCCAACTATATCCAATGGTTTCATAAGTTCACAATGTTAACATATCTCTTTAACACATTCACAATATTCAGTATAATAGGGCTCGCAATTAAGTAAAGTATTATAACACAGTTCATAATTCACAATTCGCAATAGAGCATGGTTCGCAAATAATATAACTTTCATGCAACATATATTGCACACATAACACAGTTCACATATCATTCATGGCATAGCTCACATAAATCATTGTTATCATATTTTATTTAGCATAGGACATGCAACAGCTTAGCTTACATACAATACAACTTAAAATCTCACAATACATAGTTTGGCAAATTAATACAATTTTCCATATTAATACAGATCACCAAATTAACACAGTTCGCCTTAATAATATAATTCGCCAAGTTAACATGGTTCACAATATAGCATAGTACACAAATATAATTAGCTAGCATTACAATTGAGCTCGTACCTAGCATTTCACGATAATATAATTCTACACTAATCAAAACTTGCATTATTGTAAAGCTCATAATTCACATATTGGTTCATGCATGCATAGATATACACATTATTAGTAAAATTTGCATGTTAAAAGAGTTCACATTATTATTTTTATATTAATTCGCAAACATTACAAAACCCATCCACAAATGTATATATATTATATATAACAAGACCTTTTACACACATATATTATATATAACAAGACACATAAATATATTATATATATACGTATCTGTTTAAAACCCCTGTCACATCAAATTTCAGCACATTCCAAGTGTCATATACATGTGTATATATATTATATAAACCAATTCCCCTACACATATATAATCATTAAACGCTTATATTTTATATGATAAGACCCTACACGCGTATATATATATATATTCTATATATATAACAAAACCATAAACGCATATATTTTATATATACATAACAAAATCCACACACATACTATATATATAACAAAACCCACGCGTATATAGGTATTATGTATATAGCAGGATCCTTTTACTCATATTTATATATTATATTTATAACAAGACCATGCACACATATTTACATTATATATGTACCTATTTATTAGTATAATAGCTCACGCAATTGGTCACACCTACTAATATGCACGCGCACACACACATGCAACCTTTAAGTGTACAATTTCACACACTTGTCATGTCAAATTCCATAGTTTACAGTTACGACTTTCCTATTTTATTCCTATAATTACGTGTACATTTTAAATCCATGCATTTGGTTCATTAAAATCGCACAGCATGCATACCCTACATTGAAACAAATTTGCAATGGTTTGTAGAACGACGGAAATGTGCAAGTGTACACAATCGCAACAAGTAATAAAGTGACAAGTAAATGTCGATGTATCATACCCACAGGGACTGTAAAAAGAATTATTCATGAATGCAATTTTAAAAACACTTTGGTGAAGAAAAATATTTTGATTTGAGGAGGTGATTAAAAACTAGGATTTTAACTAAGTAAAATAAATAAAATAAAAGTTCCAATGCACTATTTCAAAAGATGATTTTAATCAAGATGACATAATTGTGCTAGATTAATTACATTTCTTAACTTAGAATTATTAAACTCATGTTTATGTTGTTACAAATAAATTCACGGCAACTTGGTAATTTGCTAACTTATGAACATACTTACCTACCAAAATCCATGTATCTCTTGATTATATCTCTATGTCAATTCAACTGATTAAAAAATTTTAATAAGAAAATGTGTTAATGCCTATGAAATTAAAATAATCTCTTGTACATATCTCTATGCCAATTCAAACAATTAATTCAATCTAGTAAGCACATAAAAAATTACATGAGGTAACAATGTATTTCTACCTTGAAACAATTTAATCACAATAATCTTGCAAGTTATGCAAGGCTAATGTATCGTTAGATACCATTGCTAATTTAACCCTCAGCTACCTTAGATGATTAAACATGCACTGATTAAGTATCGTGTCAATTAATTACAATTTCAATCTGTTTAAATAATTAATTCATTAGTTACCTCACAATTGTAATGCAAGAATAACTTAGTCATGATTTTACTTAATCAAACATCTTATCGCGGCCTATAACAAGAGAAACACAATTTTAATAAATTAAGTGGACAAAATGTAATCAACCTAACACGAATTAAATTTAAGCCATATTAATGAATTTAAACATATCAACACCACAAATATTCGTAGACATTTTCATAACAACACAATAAAATTAAAAGGATAAGGACAAGAATCAAATTCGGTGTTTCTCCGAGGCTTGATTAGTTTGCTCCACTCCTCCTTTTCCGTTTGTTCTTATTGAACCGAGGCTTCCACGAACACTTGAATGCTGCTCCAAATGGTGGTTGAAGGACTCTTTTTCAAGAGGTGAAATTGGCAAAGGAATGGGGAAGAAAATGAAGAACAATGGAAGGGAATGAAGAGAGAAAAGTGAGAGAGAAATGAATAAATGAATGGGTTTGAGATATGTTTGAAATGAGCAGCCAAGGGGGGTATTTATAGGTTGATTAGGCTACTAAAAATAGCAAAATCAGCAGCCATAGAGCCCTCCCATGGCCCGTCACACATGTGGCAAGTTTGAAGGTTTCAAACTTTCTATTTTAAGGTAGGGGCAAATCTAGGAAGGCATGATAAGTGGAGGGGTTTGAATGCAAATTCAAGGAGTTCTCAATGGATGTTTTGCAAGCCAAATAATTAGCAAAACAAGCTGATTGGGTCAGCATGTGCGACGGTTTTGGGCAGCATAGTGCTCAGTTGGATCAATTTTCTCAGTTTAGCTCAATTGAGCCTCTTTTCATAATTAATTAATAATAATTATTTAACCCAAAATAAATTGGATTAAAATTAAAATTAATTATATTATGAATTAATATTCATAATTTGGATCGTCTTCGGATAAAAAATTAATTCGCCTTGATGCTTCAAAAATTGCTTCTTGGTTTTGTGCTTCTAGCAATGTCTACCGAGCCATTTTTGCCCTTTGTGCAAATCTGTTGAAAATGATCAAAATTAATCAAAATTTATTATTAAATTAATTAAAATTAAACATGTTAATAATTTAAGTACAATTTAATTATTTTATAATTATTATATATTTTTCGACAAGAATTACTACGAATTTGCACGAATTTGAGTTTCCAGTTTGCACCAGGAGAAATCAAGGTTCACATATTAATTAAGGAGGGGTTTGCATATGTTACCTTAGCCTGCATACTGGAGTTTAAATGCAATATATCAGACCACTCATCTTAGCAACCATTGCTTCAATTATCATGCTCAAGTAAGCTTTTATTTGCCTTTGTCATTGGTTGTGGAGGCTCCCAAATGAATTGACACTTTTCATACGCATCAAACACATTACAAAGACATTACTGAGAATAACAAACATAATTAAATCATTCCAAAATCATAGATCAAAGCGTATTAACCTGTATCAAAAATTTTGCTAGTTTTGCCGTGATATGTGTTTAACCACTCAAATCTCACTTCTAAGCTTATATTTAAACTTCATACATCCTAAATATCATCTAATTACATATCTAAACCATCAATTTTACTCAATTTCATCGATTTAATTTTTCGGAAAAATCAAGCTTATGTGATCTTTTAAAAAGGGGAAAACATTCAGTTTACTTAAATTCATTAAGAGTTTGTTAAATTAAGATCAAATACCTTTTAATTCGATCAAAATTAGTTAGAAATCACTTTAAAACCAAAGTTTAGCCAAGAAATACAAGATCTACCATTTTCAAGCAAAAAATCAACTTAAAATCAAGTGATATATTGAGATCTTGATTAAATCATTTAAATATCGAATTGAAATAACAACTCACTTAGTTTAATCATCAAATGTTAGAATCTCACCTTGATTTTGTAAAATTGACGAGCTATGGAGCTAATTCGAGCTAAAACATGTGAAGATCTCTTAAGGATTTTAAGGATGAAAACATGAGTTTTCTTCAAAATGGAAAAGAGATTTTGTGTTTAGAGAGTTTAGGAATAAAAAAGGATGAACTAATTTTGGGAGAAAAGTTTTGATTTGGTGTTTGACAAATTTTGAAGAAGATGAAAAATGGGAGGGAAGGAGAGGTGAGGTTGTTAAATAGGCAACCCGTTTTTAAAAATTGGGCCATTGCCCATTTAACCACCTCTAGTTTCTTCTTTTTTTTTAAATAGGTCATTATTTTTAAATTAAAATCAATTTCAAAATTATTTTCAAATCAAGCCTCGTTTTTAAAATCCGTTTTGACCAAATTAGTTCTTGGAAATCAAATTTTAATTTCTTAACCTAAAATTATTAATTCTAATTATTCTAATTATTTTATTTAATTAATTCTTGATTATTTAATTATCTAATCTAATTACGGTTTCTAGTTCACTTACTCCCGATTTACTTACTCGATTCTCCTAACCCGGTTTTTGGAATGTGACAATGTGGTTTTTTGAGTATCTATTTTTGGAACGAAACTGAGTCAAAAGACGAAAACAGTTTAAAGGAGAACTTTGCTCATTAGATTGTATACACATATAGATGACCATAAGTGTTGCTGTATTTACTTTATTTTAGACCACATTGTCTATCTCGGTTAAAATCTTGTGTAATCTGGTTGGCACTTTTTGTAGAAGGGACTCGCTTTACTGAAGCAAGGCTTCTAGCAGCTCAAGAATATGCGGTCTCACAAGGATTGCCTATACCTAGAAACGTTTTAGTTCCTCGTACTAACATCTGATTCTTTCTGCTCTGTTTATCTTGAATTCCATGCCATCTTTTTCTACGTACCTTATTGATAACACTCTTTCCATGTATCAATAATATTTCAACTTCACCTTAAATGATTTTGTTGTATCCGGCCAAAACTTTCTGGCCAATGCAAGTCCCTTGCTGCTTCGGCACAGTGGTTCAATACTTAGCCAGCATTACCAGAGATACATCAGTTATCCCTCACATATGCCTGAAATATTATCATTATTTGTGTTGCTTCAGGGATTTGTTACAGCTATAAGTAATTTGTGTTTGTTTGTCCCAGCTATTTATGATCTTACAGTAGCTATTCCGAAAACCTCACCTTCACCTACATTGCTTAGACTTTTCAATGGGCAATCTTCAGTGGTAAGTCAGATTCCAAGCATTTAAGACCAAACGTTGCTTTCTCTTTGTTTTCTATTGATATGTCCTTGGAGAATTTTCCACTGGTCTCATTGAGGATTTTCCTTCTAAATTCTGCATGATTCTGAAATTTATTCGGAGTATAAAGGCATAATTTGCTTCCAAATATCTCTATGGTCAGATCTTTTAGAATCCTAGGAGCGAAGGCCAACAAGTTAGTTGGTCATTGGCTTTTCAGATATTAGATAACTACTAGTGGTTAGTTTTACAGCCACCGAATTGACTTAGTTGCTAGGTTGGTTTTAAGTATTGAAGAACTCACTGAGAATATAGTCTTTAGGTCATGGTGGAAAAGTTTTTGCTTTTCATTTTCTGCTGTTGACATGTAAACGTTATTCTGAAGTTGTGATGATTAAACCTACAACTATGATTGTCATTGATCTTAAATATCCTATTCGATAATCGAATGGGTTGCAGTTCTAGCAGGTTTATTTAAATTATTAAGATATTTTCACCACTTGCTTGCAGGTGTATATACACATTAAGCGGCGTCTCATGAAGCAACTGCCTGAAACGGACGAGGCTGTTGCGCAGCGGTGTAAAGATATATTTGTGGAGAAGATGATTACCACTACGACTGAACAGTTTATTTTGGATTTTTACGGAAATGCTGCTAAAAGTATTGCAGCAGTACGGCAAAATGCCACAAGAAAGGGCAGAAGTTATGTTGCCACCTTTAGCGGCATCTGTAATGTAAAACGCCTAACCTAGTGGCATTTATCTTGGTATTTGCTGGCGTGCACCGTGATGTGATCCCAATCACATCATGTAATGGCACCACTCATTGCCATCGAGACAAGGGCCCCAAGTGCAAGATGAAGTTCAATTTCAGCTCAACAAGCTCAATCTTAGTTTTCCCGGCTCAGTTTAGCTCACATGAGCTTAATTCAGCTCGTTTGAGCTCGGTTTAATTTCTTTCAGCTCATTTTAGTTTATAATTATTTTGCTGGAAGTTGAATTTTATTCAGCTAGCTAATTCGATTGCTGAAATTTTCGGTCTTTATATTTGCATTTATTTAAGCATTACTACAGCTCATAAGTGTGTCCTAAACTGTTACAAGTATTTAATATGTTTTGTTTTAGCTGAAATAAATGTGTCCAGATTTAATTAAGTTTGTCTTAATACATGTTTTAATTTTGTCCAGCCGAATTAATGTGTCTTGTTTAGTTATAATTTAATTTGTTCCAATGTTAATTAGTATGTTCACATTATGTTTTAAATTGGTTCAGCTGAATTTGTTTAATTTAATTAAGTTCATGTGTGTTGTTTAGGTGCAGCCGAATTTGAAGATACATTGGGCAGATTCATGCATGTAGATTCATGCATGGGGAGATGCATTTGCAGCTGGTACATTTCATGCATTGAAGATAAATTAATTTGGGATTATTCAAGACAACTATTCGGCCAAGAGTGTTCAAGCTATTCATCCATTCAAGGCTTGGTCGATTCTCTTCTCAAGGAAGCATAAAAGCTGTTCACACCATGGTTGTTCGGTTCAGCCATGTTCACACCATGGGGACTCTTCAAAACCGTCCATTCACACCTAAAAAGGCTGCTCAAGTTCTTCTTTAATGTTGGTCACTTTTCAGCAAGAGTTGCCTAATGAATGAGTCCATTAAACTCATTAGCTGAATTTAGCTGCTGCATGAATCTCCAAAATTCATTTAGAAGCTGCCTATTAGTCACCATTCAGCTGAACCTACATTGGCCATCATTCATGAATTAAAGCTGGAATTTAGTTCAATGTTTTCTTAGAAGTTAAGCCTAGAATTTGTCCATTCGGCTACTATACATTAAGCTATAAATAGTTGTTGTTTTTCATTGTAAAAGGACTTTTTGCCAATTTGATAATATATTAAATATTTGTGAGATTTTCTTCTCTCAATTTCAACCAAAGACTCCGTTGGCTTATCTACTAGTTAGTGGCGTCAACCCTACTCTTTGCAAAACCGAACTTATCTCTTTCAACCAAAGTGTGGCGTTCAACTTATACCGAGGTTCCTATCTTTGATAGATAGTGGGTCGAGGTCCTTTATCTTCGTCCATTTTCCATCTTAAGAACATATAAGATTCGGGTCAACACTTACCCATTGTGTTGGTTCTTTGTTGTTTTTAAGTCAATCCATCCATTTCCCATTAAACCAAAGTTCCATACCTTTCCATTGTATTACTTCTTTTCTTAGCCGAAACAAATTACATAAACCAATTCCCTTTAACCTTAATTGAACCATAAACAACTTTATCGAACGATTATATCTCTTTGACTCAAGACGAACGAAACTTCTTCGTTAGACGATCGGGCAACGAAAGCGACTCAACTCATTCAACCGAGGCTGGTTCGCATCACACTGCAAAAATCATCGAAAAATGTCATGCATATCTTCATTCAGCGGCATTTATTGTTGCAACCACCACTAAAATCACGACATTGAGCAGCGTTTCTTAGTTAAAAACACCCCTAATTGTCTTGATTTTGGGGGCTTTTCCAATAAAACACTGTCAAATTATCAAGATTTTGCAGCGTTTACCAAGAAAGTGCCGCTAAATGTCATAATTTAAAAATAAAAATGTTACGTCTTTAAATTTTTATGAAATAATTTAGTGACATTACTGCAATAACGCCACTGTATGCTGAATTGGCGTTGATTTTATTAAAATGCTACCGATTGTATTGTGAAACACAACATTCTGATCTATAAATGGCAGTATCTACGTTCAGGCAAAATAAAAATAAAAATTTGCATAATTAGAAAAGCATTTAGTGTCTTTTTTTTTTCCTTGCAAACACCTCTAATGATTGTACTTTTAGGAGTGTTTGGGTGGTAAATGCTGCGACATACGGAACCTAGTGGTGTTCCACTAGGAAACACCGAGACAATATGCCTTTATATGTACATTTTTCTGTAGTGAATGTTGTCTTGGTCGTCCTCTATTCGTGTTGTAAATAATTATATGCTTCGAAATGAAAAGAAGGATTACTATATACCTTAGATAATGTCATCTATAAATGATTACTATAGTGCTTGATGTAGTTCATGCATTATTTCCTACTTAAGAGTTCTTTTTCACCCTCATATAGGACAAGTTGTTTGACAAACATATAGCTGGGGGCACTTTCAGTGATCAAGCATCTCAGGATATGGATCGACGGCCAATCGATTCTCTTTTGGTAAGATTCTTTCAATGCCAAATTAACCAATCTTCATTTCAATTTCCTTTTAGAAAATAAAAATAAAATCGCTTGATTAATCTTGCAAAATACTTGAGTAGAGCATTAGTATACTTGAAGCTGGCTCACTCAACATCTTGAACAACTACAAATGGTTAAATAACCCGAACCCATCGGATTTTGACCCAATCTAAATCTTTTTCAATATTCACGTTGATCATTGTCATCCCTGCAAACGACTCAAGCTAACTGATCAAAATTCGGGTTTTTCTTTTTCAAACTAAATCAAAATAGCATATGAACACAAATGTGTCGATAACACCTCGGTTGTGGCATTGTCTTGTTTGTAAAATATTATTCTTGGTCAGGTTATTACGTCTTGGGCATGTATTGTGGCTTATGGGATCCTTAAATTTCTTCAATGGTCTTCACTTTTATCATCATGGAAGGGCATTGCATTGTCGGCATATGGCTTGGCCATTGTTACCATCCTCATGCAGATATTGATTCTCTTCACCCAATCGGAGCGTTCAAACCCTGCCGCCAAGGTTGCTCCCCGTAAGCCACCCAAGAACGATCCCCAGAGTCCTAATTCTCTATGGAAGTTACTTCTGGCTTAATCCATTTTGTAAAATTCATTAATACATTTTACGTGGGTTAAAATTTGATACACCGTTCGTATATAAATTCATACACTACAACAGATCACACACTAACACCTCGTTAGAAATTCCTTAAAAACAAATATAAGTAATTAAATTATTTAAGAGTTAATTTAATTTATTTATAGGTGACATTACATAATTCATTGGTAGTATATAAACTTAGCCGTCAATTAATTAAATATAAATTATTTTTCTTATAGTTACAAATTTCAAATGCAATCAAAGTTTATGTAATTGACATGTTTAATTAGTAAATAACTATTTTTTTGTATGAATAAGATAATTAAATTCTTTGAAATTATATGATATTTCTATATAGAATATAATTTTTTTTATATAATACTTAAAATTATTTCTATATATTTTTTAGCAAAGCTGGGCTAACATTAAAAACAAACAAAGTTCAAGAAACAGGACCGGAATCATCAAACAAACCAAACAAAACCAGAACGAAATAATAATAATAAAAAAAACCAAAAGAAGCCCAGCACAGAGACAACCCCCAACCAACTATCAACATAAAAAACAAGCGGAAAAACCAAAGAGCTGTTCCACACAAAACCCAGCTGGCAAATCAAACAAAAGATGAAGCGTCCCCAAAAACAACCAGCAGTAAGTCAAAACTGCAAAATTTTTTCATCTGCCCGAGCGAAACTAACAGACCACCACCAAATCCAAAATCGCGTAGAAACAAACCCCAACTCGAAACCCAACAGGAACAACAGTAGCCCCTTCAGATCCGTGGTTCCCATCCCCGAACCCAAGTTCCAGCTAGGCCAAATCTATAGAATCCGTCCCACTCTCCCTGTCATCGCCTCGCAGCAGTGACCAACCATCGCTCTCCACCACCCACAACCTGTAATAGTTTATTTTTTAGTGGTGTTGAAAATAATAATTCTAGGATCATAAATCTGACGAATAAATTTGTAAACATTATTATTTAATATTTACGAGTTAAATATAGTATTAAAATAAATTTTAATTTGAAAATTTATGTTATTTGAACGAATAATTAAATTCAAGTAGAATATATCTAAAGTCAAGTGATTTTAGAAAAGGAGGTATCTAGACATCATGAACTGAGTTCGTAAATATCTTATTAAATATTTACGAGGTGTTATTAGGGTTATATTAAAATTTGGTCAAGATAACTTTTAAATAATTAATTAAATGAAAAGAACTAAATTGTAAAAGCTGCAAAAGTTTATTTCTATTGGTTAAATGGGTCAAATAGTTATGAAAAGGTAAATTAATAGGCTTAAATGGTAATTAAACCATATAGATGGGTGGTGGACAGTTAAGGACATATTTTGTTAATTAAAAGGTTAATTATTAAAAGGGTAAACTTATAAATTAATAAATAAGTAATAAAACAAAAGTTAAAATAATCATCATATTCTCCAATTTGCTATTTCGAAAACCAAAAATCATTTTTGAAAGGGGAAGCTTTCGACCATGATGATTTTACATGCATGGTATGTTTTTGAGTCTCATTTTTAATTATTTTTATATTTTTGGTATCATTTTAATTTAATTTAGCTAGCCCGGGAGTCAATTTGTTAAACTGTTAAAGGTTTAGAGACTTGTTGTGAATGAGTTTGAAGTATTTTGAACATGGCTGATAGATTATCTAAGTTGGTAGTTAGATATAAGTATTTGGTTAAGTGATTTTTGTTGATTTTGTGTTTAAGGACTTATTTGAGAAAATAGAAAAATTCAATGTTAATAATGAGAAATGATGGAAAAATATGTGTTTTTTGTGAACCTATTGAGAATAGGTTAGCATGAATTTTAATTTAAAGTGGTTAGATTGCAAGTTTTGGGTTTAGGGACTAAATTGCATAAAAGGTAAAATATTAGGGGTAATTTTGTAAATTTTCCATTGATAAGGGTTATATGTTAAATTAATTATATTAAATTATTTGAATGATTTAATTGAATGAAAATTATTATTTAGATCAAGAAATGAATCAAATGGATCTAAACCAGGAAATGCTAATGTGTCGATTAGTCGTCAACTTTATTTTTACAATTGTTTTTGTCGAGGTAAGTTCGTAATGCTTTAACTTGAACTATTTAATGTTTACTTGTGAAATTTAATATTTATATATTCATATAACAATTTTATACATGTAATAGTCACTCCGAATTATGATGAAAAATATATTAATACAATGAACGGTTGATAAATGGATGAATGAATAAGTAGCCTTAAACGAATTGTATGGAAATGTTATATATAAAGTTGTATTGTCGATTTGAACATATTGAAGTTGATTAATGTGGATAATGTAAGGAGTTAAATTACGAGATGATGGAAGTAGGATTATATGATTATGTATCTTGAGGTATAAGGTATATATAATAATTGTCGGTTTCACCAACCAGTGCTAGGCACACATATATATAATATTTGTCAGTTTCATCGACCAGTGCTGGGCACACATATATATAATATTTTCACCGACTAGTGTTAGACACAAATATAATAATAATTGTCGGTTTCACCGACCAGTGCTAGATACACATATATATAATATTTGTTGGTTTCACTGAGCAGTGCTGGGCACGCATATATATAATATTTGCCTGTTTCACCAGCCAGTGCAGGGCACATACATATATATAATATTTTTCGGTTTCACCGACCAGTTTTAGGGCGTAAAACTTCATTATGAAATTATCCGTCAGGTACTGGGTGCCAAAAATGGGTTATTTGATTGGACCAGTGTACCGGTCTACTTTAAGATGTTAGGTATTGAAAATGATAGCAAGGGAATGGCTATTATATCAATGTTCTATAGTCAGGTAGGTGAATAAGAATTTATGAGTATTAAATTCATGGAGTGAAGTTTATTGTGTGAATAAAAGGTTAAATTGAGTTTTAAATACATGTATGGATAATGTTTTATGCCATTATAAGTCATTTGTTTCAGTTGGTTTAATGAGTGATTAAAGGTTAAATCAATTGTGTATGTATATGGAATGATTTAAGTTTTTCAGAAGATGAAAGGGAAAAAAGTTGGTATATGTATTTGAAATGAAAAGGGTGTTAATTGACTATATGAAGAATGAAATACATATTGAAAGCTTGTTGTGATATGTTTCATGATTTGGTTGGATTACATGTACATTGTTACATTTTCCAACTTTGAAAAGTGTTGTGGATAGGAAAGAAAAATATCCGTATGATTTAATGAGCAATATTTGAATGGTTTAACCGTTTTATGTTCGGTAAGTTTAAGTTCCCTTTATACGAGCTTACTAAGCACTATTTGCTTACGTAGTTGTTTTTCTTTGTTTTGTAGATCATCGGAAAGCTCAATCGATTGGAATCTCATTGGAGTACAACCACACTATTAGTTGATCATTTTGGTAGTTTATTGTTATAAATGGCATGTATAAGGCTTAATGTAATCTTGGTTTCTTGGTTGTTTTAAGTTGTGATGAGTTTAATTGTGGTTGGATGCCTAGTTGAAGTTGTGTGCAAATGGTGATGTAAATAAGTAATGTTGCACTTGTGCATGGCCTTCTTAAGGTAGGTAAATCATGATTGAATGGTATGCTTATGAAATGGTTTGGTATGCTTGATTTATGTAGAATGAATGATCTTAAGATGTTGAATGGGATTATGTTTGGTTTGTGCTTGTGATACCTTTTGTTGGCACATTGGTTAGTCTTATAGGTTGATGGAATTGATATGTTTTAAGTGTGTTTAAAATGTATTTTGGTCATATGAATGTTTGTGGAAATGGTGTGTCTTAGTGTGCAAGGATTGGGTTTGAAATGACTTTTTTTAGGGGCAATCTATGAAGCACACGACTTGGGACATGGGCTGCTACAAGGTCGTGTGACCCAACATCAAATGCACACACGGTTTGGCACACAGCCTGCGACACAGCCGCGTGGCCCTATTTTGAATACCCACACGGGTGGGCACACAGGCTAGGACACGGCCGTGTGTCCAAACCTCAAATGTCCACATGGTTTGGGCTATGTTACACGGCTTGGCCACAATACCATGTGACCCCTATTTTCAAGATTTTCCAAGATTCTCTTATTTGTTTTAAATTGATCCTAGAATGTTCTCAAATTGTTTTTAGAGCCCCATAGGCTTGATTTAAGGCCCATAAGTTTATTTTTACCAAGACTAGATTCAAATTATTAAATGTTAACATTTAATTTGTATAATTATTTCCATTGTGAAGTTAAATGTTCTGCTTTGCTCGGTAATACTTCATAACCCTAATCTAATAATGGAGATGGGTTAGGGTTGTTACACAACATCACATCAGGTACCTACCCATTTAGGTATCGAGTAATCCTTCTCTACAAACCCCCCTTAGCCACAAAATGAACTACAATATTCCCATATAAAAAGAACATGCCAAGAGACACAGTGATGAAAAGGCCTAGCTTGGCATTTAATGTCTCGAATGTAAGCGTCGAGGACCAAATTATCAGGTGCAGGGGAAAGGACTTTCCAAATCATTGTAAGAGCATTGCCTTCCACAATCACGTTGGGAATTCCTAGATCCAGACCTAGGAGGATTGCTTGAGAATATGCAATAGCCTTCGCAGCAAAAGCCGAAGGAAAGTTTCTATTAATCACCATACTCGAGCCAATAACACAACCCAGACAGTTCCAAATAACAATCCTTGAACAAGAGGTCCTAGTATTGGCACAATATGCTGCATCAAAGTTGATCTTCAAGCTATCAACATTCAGAAGCTGCCATCTCTCAACCCCAATCTGACGGCCATGGATCTTTGCATGAACTATGTCCAACTCCAGCAGGTAAGTCTTAACCTTATGGATTATAATATGAGTTTGTATGATAGCTCCCTCATGAACATAAAGATTCCTAGCATTCCAAATAAACCATAAAGTACACACTACATTTCGAGAAAGAGAGATAAGGTAAGTCATCAAAATGTAAAGTAACCAATCTTGAAAACACACATGTGATAGCTCACTAGGCCAAATAATTTGCAGGTCAGACCAAATACCAGACACAGAAATGCAAAATGTGCTCAAGAGTCTCGGCGACAAGAATCAACAAAGAAGGATGACGACATCCAGCGTAACTTCCTGTTCTAGAGATTAGAAAAACTATGTAGATAGTTTTTAAAAACTCGCTGCACTATAATTTAATTTTAGAAGGTAGGTGTAAATTCCATAATCTGTGATAAAAATTCTTGTAAGGATTAGTATGACCAGATGTAGAAGCATTCAACAATAGTTAATACCTACTACGAACTAAGAACTCACCAGTAGCCTCTGCACCCCAAACCAAAATATCATCATGAGGAACCCGAGAAGAGGAATACAAAACACCTTCTCCATGATATCATGACCCAACACTCTGGTAAGTAATGACTCGTCCCATTTTCTAGTAATCAAATTAATGAATTCAGAGACAAACGCTATCTGTAAATTAATCCTAATATTGTGTAATTGCTGTGCAGGCAGACCTGGTATCCACACATCACCCTAAACTCAGATCCTGGAACCCATGGCCACACACCAACATAATCTCGAATTCAGCAAGCCCTTCGCAGCCTAGAGACTCTTCCACAGGTAAGAAGAGTAAGCATCTAACCTTGAACTGAGAAAATTGCAATAAGGATAATACTTTACTTTGATCATATGCGCCACCAATGAATTCGAATTGTTTAACAAGTGTCATCCTTACTTAGCTAGGAAGGTAATATTAAACTAAGCCAACCGCTTAAAACCTAAAGCTCCATCATCTTAGGTTTACAAATAGTGGACCAATCACACCAATAAATACCACCACGTCCACCATTACGCTTCCACCAAAACTGACTAATAAGGCACTCCAAATCGAAACAGAATGAACCGGGTAATAAAAAGCACGACATAGGAAAAGTAGGAAAAGACTGCAAAATACTCTAAATAAACAGTTATTTCCCATACTAGGACAAAGGCCGCACACACCAGTTCTCAATTTGACTCTGCATACGATCTTTCAAGCTCTGAAAAGCCTTTCTCTTATTCCTCCCAAAAATATTCAGTAATCCCAAATATCGTTCTGGTTCTGTAGAAATGCGGACCCCCAAATATGTAGAGATGCTATCCACAAGTGGCTCGTCAACGTTAGAGCTAAAATAGATGATTGATTTATCAATTTTAACACATTGACCCGAGGAACACTCATACTCATCCAAAATCTATTTCAACACTAAAGCTCCTCTAACAATGGCATCCCCAAAAAGAATGCAATCATTCGCAATCATCAAGTGTGAAATCTGAGGACCTCATTGGTTAATCTTAGCTCCCTGAACCAAATTATCTCGTATAGCCAGTCGCATAAGGGAAGACAACCCCTCACAACAAATGAGAAAAAGATAAGGGCTAAGAGGATCACCTTGTCGAAGCTTCTAACCAAGAAAAAATAATCAACTACCTCGCCATTGAGAAGCACTGAATAAGAAATCGAGTTAATACACCGAAGAATAAGATCAACCCAACCATGGGAAAACCCATATGTGTCATCATGCAATCTAGAAAACCCCATTCCACTCTATCATAGGCCTTGCTCGTATCCAGTTTCAATGCGAAGTGCCCTTTCTTCGCTCTCCTCTTTCGACGATACACATTAAGGATTTCATATGCCAAGACAACATTATCCATTATCAAACGCCCAAGAACAAATGTACTCTAAGCCTCGTCAATACTAAAGTGCAAAACTCTCTGGAATTTGTTGGCAATAGTCTTCAAGATGGTTTTGTACAAGATAGAACAGAGGCTAATAAAACGAAATTGTTGTATTTAGTTAGGATCTGTGACTTTAGGGATGAGCACTATATATGTCCCATTAATGTTAGCCATAGCCAAACAACAGTCCAAAATGTCCAGACAATACTCATCAACACAGTATCTCACAAATGCCAATACTTCTGATAAAACAGAACAAAAAGCCCATCTAGACCCGACGCCTTGGTAGGGACCATGTCCTTTGTAATACAAGGATGAACCCCCGCAAGAATATGTCATGAGTTCCTTTACCCTTGGGAAATAAATAAGTCCCGAAAATAATCAGTGGCAATAGCAAACAGATTCCTTTCCTCATGAGCCAGACTTTCATCATTTTGGATAAGACAATGCACTTGGTTAACTAGCCAACGCTGACTAGCAAATCTGTGAAAGAATCCCATATTTCTATCTCTAAACTTCACCCACTTTGCTGTCGCTTGTTGTTCCTAAAACAACTTTGTTTTATGAATTTCCAAATTCATCTCCAATTTGGTGTTTAAAAGCTCCATCAAGTTCTCATCATCCCAATCTCTCATGTTAAGATTTCGAATTTGATTGCGCAATCTCAGTAAACGACCACTCTAACGACTTTGTAAATTAGCAGCCCACCCTTCAACACATGACAAAGTGTGGCCAAGTGTTGTGGGATACATCCCACACTAGTCGCCAAAATTCAACCAATTTCTGATTCACAAGAATCCTCCAACACCCATCAAGCTTTAAACTGAAAAGTTCACACCCGCTATCGTAGGGTACACTCCATAGCAATTAGCAAAAGGCAATTATCTGAAATCCAGTACGATAAATGCTTTAAGGAAAAGGTCAAAAAATGATCCCATAAAGCAGATTTAACGACCCCTTATCAAGACGATCGCGGATATTATTGTCTATGAAGCTGCCTTTTTCCCAAGTAAATCACAGGCCTTCAAACCCCAAATCATCCAAATGACACTCAAGCAAAACATTCCAGAACACTTTCATATGCCTTTCATCCTGCAAGCCACCCCTCTATTTCTCAAACTAATAAAGAATTTTATTGAAATTGCCACAAACCAACCAGGGAAGGCTCTGATCATGACCCAAAGATCATAAAATGTTCCACGTAGTAGCCCTAAATTACACATCCAGAAAGCCATAAAACCCCGTGAATTGCTACGTACCCTATCTAGCACTGTTCGTTACATCCACATCTATATGAAACCATTAAAACCTTCGCAAAACAACTTGCACATCCTGACACTAGCCGAAACTCAGATTGCCCCTCGTACCATCAACTGCTACCTCTATACCATGAAGAAAACCACACCGCCGACGAACAGATTTCATATGAACTCAATCCAACTTAGTCTCATCGAAGAAGACAAACTGGGGATTTGATAGGAACTCGTATTCGTCCTCGAAGTAAATTGTAAATGTCACTTGTTGAACCATCCAAATCATGATTGATGAAACCCATTGTAGCTTCCTCCCAAACTCGTTCAACCAAATTCGAAATTGCCTCTTTGAATCGCGTGCCTCGGGCTCAAGTGATAGGTTTATTAGGTAGCTCGATTGGATCCCAAATGGAGTTGGCTGAGTCAGCTGAGTCCTTGGGCGAGTTCATATCATTCCCCCCTCTTCAAGGCGATTTGTCCTCAAATCGTCGCCTACATCAAAAGGAGACGAATCAAATACGTTAAAACTCGCGCTTATGTTGTTCTCACCTAGTAGGTCCAATTTATAGGAGTTTTCATTTATTCGTTCCAAAACTTGGAACTTGGATCTTCTTTGCGCGGGGAACCTTTCTTTGCGCATATGAATCCAAACCTAATCTTCTAGCTCAAAAAGAACTTGCTTTCGCCCCTTGTTGGCTCTTTGCACATATTCCTCGATTCTCTTTTCAATGTTTTACCTTACCTTCCGATGTAGTTACTTCAAATATTTAGCTTTCTGCTTTCCATCTACATTCACAAGTTGATTAGAAAATAAAGGAATTGATCGATTGTAAGCAAACACTATATGGGGTAGACACTCTTCCCATGACTTCAAATTCTTCTAAATGATGGCTCGTAGTAGAGTGGATAGGATTTGATTGACTACTTCGGTTTAGCCATCTGTTTGAGGGTGGCAGGTTGTGGAAAATAGCAATTTGGTGCCAAGCCTTCCCCACAAAGTCCTCCAAAAGTGACTAAGAAATTTTTCATCTCGGTCGGACACAATGGTTCTTGGCATGCCATGCAACCGAACTACTTCTTCGAAGAATAAATTAGCTACATTCACAGCATCATCGGTTTTATAGAAAGCAATGAAACGAGCCATCTTAGAAAACCTATCAACTACAACAAAAATAGAATCTCTTCCATTCCTACTCCAAGGAAGTCCTAATACAAAATCCATAGAAATGTCAGTCCAAGGAGTTTCAGGAATAGGTAAAGGTTTATACAAACCATGTGGCTTGATGCGGGACTTAGGCTTTCTACAGGCAATGCATCGCTTGCAAAGCCGTTCCACGCCTCGCTTCATCTTTGGCCAAAAGAAGTGTTCTTGTAGTGTGGCCAAGGTTTTGGTTACCTCAAAATATCCCATCAATCTGCCACTATGCGCCTCATTTACTAAAACATCTCAGACGGATCCTTGAGGAATGAATAGTTTCCCTTCTCGAAACAGGTAGCCTTTATGCCTATAGAATTTTTCAAAGGCTCTTTTCTCGCAAAATCTAAACACCTTACCAAAGTTAGCATCATTTTCATATAATTCCTTAAGAAATGCAAATCCAAGCAATTTAGAATCCAAACTATTAAGTAGGGCATACCTCCTCGACAACGCATCAGCAACTATGTTATCTTTACCTTTCTTATATTTGATGGCGTAGGGAAATGATTCGAGGAACTCAACCCACTTAGCATGTCTCTTATTCAATTTGTGTTATCCTTTTAGATGATTCAATGCTTCGTGGTCGGTGTGAATCATGAACTTTTTAGGCCACAAATAATGCTGCCAAGTCTTTGAGGCCGAAATTAGAGCATATAACTCCTTGTCGTATGTTGGGTAATTTAGAGCAGCGCCATTGAGCTTCTCGCTAAAGTAAGTAATAGGACGTCCATCTTGTGTTAGCACCGCTCCGATCCCTATCCCTAAGGCATCACACTCTAACTCGAAAGTTTTATCAAAGTTAGGCAAAATAGTAAAGGAGCATGAATTAGACAGTCCTTGATTTTCATAAAAACATGTTATTGCTTATCACCCCAATAAAAGTTATAATTCTTACGGATTACCCCAGTCAAATGAGCTCTTATAGAAGCTGGCTAAACAATGAAAGCTCCTCACTTGAGAAATACTCGTCAGTCAGGGCCAATCATGGATTGCTTTCACCTTGTCTTAATCAAACTCAAAACCTTCAGAACTGACTACAAAACCTAAGAAAATAACCTTATCAGTACAAAACGATCATTTCTTAAGATTTGCAAATGAAGTCTCTTTTTGCAAAACTTCCAAAACAGCTTTTAAATGTTTCACATGTTCTTCCGAAGATTTCCTATAAACTAAAATATCGTCAAAGTAAACTACACAAAATCTACCAATACACGAACGAAGGATATGGTTCATGAGCCTCATGAAAGTACTCGGGGCATTAGTTAGGCCAAATGGCATAACTAGCCATTCATACAATCCATGGTTAGTCTTGAATGCGGTCTTCCATTCGTCTCCCTCGTGCATTCGTATTTGATGGTAGCCACTTTTAAGATCAATCTTAGAAAATAGTCGGGCTCTACTAAGCTCGTCTAACATGTCGTCCAAGCACGGAATAGGTAGCCGGTACTTGATAGTGATTTTATTGATAGCTCGATAATCCACGCACATACGTTATGTTCTATCTTTCTTGGGAACCAAAAAAAAGGAACGACACAGGGACTTAGACTTTCACGCACATAGACTTTTTCTAGCAGCTCATTCACTTGCCTTTGAAGTTCTTTTGTCTCCTCGGGATTACTTCAATAGGCAGGTCTATTTGGAATAGCATCTCCCGGCATGAAGTCAATTTAATGTTCAATCCCTCAAATTGGTGGCAAACTATTCGTGGTTTCTTCCGAAAAAACATCACTAAATTCCTGTAGCAAAGAAAAAAAAGAAGAAGATAGGTTTTCATTAATTTCATTAGTTCCCATCAAACTCTCTTTGTACATAAGTACAAACAAGAGATGCTTTAATAAGAAGGATTTTCGAATTTCTCTTTCTTTTACAAAGAAATTTCTCTTCTCATTTTCACTATTTTTTTCTCTCTTTTTCTTTTTGTGACTCGTTTTCTTTTTTCTCACTCTTTCTTTCCTCTCTTTTTTTCTGAACTCTTTTTTTTTCTTTTTCATTTTTCTTTTCTTGTTCATTCGTTTTCGCACTCTCAACAGAAACTTTCAGCTTGAATTGATCCTCGTAGACTTGTTTCGAAGTGAGTGGAGCTAATGTCACCATTTTTCCCAAATGCTTGAAAGTGTAACAGTTGGTATATCCATCGTGGATAACCCTCCGGTCAAATTGCCATGGCTGTCCAAGCAGTAGATGTCTGACATGTATAGGCACTACATCGCATAAGACCTCATCTTGATATTTACCAATTGAAAAGGTAACAAGCACTTGTTTGGTCACCTTTAATTCACCGCCATCGTTAAGCCATTGCAGCTTATAAGGGTGTGGATGCTTGGTAGTAGTTAAACTAAGCTTTTCCACCATCATTGTGCTGGCTATGTTGGTGTAACTCCCACCGTTAATGATTATGCTACAAACTTTTCCTTGTACATGGCAGCGAGTATGAAAGATATTCTCCCGTTGCTGCTCGTTCTCCACACTTTGAAGGTTGAGGCTTCGCTTGATTACTAACACCTCACCATCAACAGCTTATTCTAGGTCCTCCTCTTCATCGGATGGTTCGTTGGACTCTTCTTCAAGTTCACCTTTGAATTCAATTTCACCATCTTCCCGAATAAACATGGCACTTTGATTAGGACATTGACTTGCTATTTGTCCCCTTCCAAGACGTTGAAAGCATTTGATGTCTCGGGATCGGCTAGGAGCAGCCTTTATCTTTCTTTTACTAATTTCACCACTTGGCTTGTTAGGCTTCGTGGCTCCACTAACCTTCTTGGTTTGGCTTGGGCTTCTCTTTTGCTGACACTTTGTCCCTACCTACTTGTTGAAGAAGTGTTGGGAATGACTTGGGAAATAGCTTTTCTCTTTAATTGTTTCTCCACCTTGATTGCCATGTAGACCATGTCGTTGACCTCGACATAGTGTTGTAACTCGACGATGTTGGTAATATCTCGGTTGAGACCAGCAAGAAACTGCGCTATGGTAGCCTCGCGATCTTCCTCCACATCAGCACGAATCATGGCTACCTCCATCTCCTTATAGTAGTCCTCGATACTATGGTTTCCTTGGGTTAAGCTTTGAAGCTTTTGATAGAGTTCTTAATGATAATAGGCAGGAATGAAACACTTGTGCATAACGACCTTCATCTCTACCCAAGTAGACACTAGACGCTCTCCGTTTTGTCGTCGGCTCATAGTGAGCTGATCCCACCAAATGATGGCGTAATTGGAGAATTCGATTGCGACAAGTTTGACCTTCTTGCTTTCAGAATAGTTGTGGTAGTCAAACACCAACTTAATCTTTTTTTCCCACTCTAAGTAGGCTTCGGGATCAGTCCGTCCTTGAAAAGCAGGAATGGCCATTTTGATGTTCTTCGAATCATCATCTACTCATTCTCGCTCTCGTGGCCCTCGATTCTGTTGGCCTCATCGTCTTTCACTTCGATTGGAGGCTTAGTCATTCTCCATATTGCTAGCTTTATATAGATCACTCTCATGTTGCCACGGTCGGCCTCTTTCTCGTCTTAGATTTGGAGGGGTGTTTTCTCGTTGAGTCATCTCTTTTTCATCCAAGCGCTCTTAAATTGATTCAAATTATGGTTGGAGCATTCGGGTTATTTCTCTAATCATGTCTTGGAGTTGCGAATCAGACACTCCACCTCCGGCTACATTCTTTATGGGATGCATGCCACCACCCTCGGCAGCGTTGGATGTGCCTCCACCCGCCATATTGCGTTTAGGACTTCTTGACATTCTGTTTGAGACTTCACTTCAAACCTCACTTAATCTCTCACAATGAAATAAAAAGTGAACACTCCACTCATGTTTCACTCTAATATTGGCTTTTACCTCGTTGATTGACTCTTCGCTCTTTGTCTTTTTCCTCTCGCGTTCATCTCTCGAAGTTATTAGAGATTGCCTTAGCCTATTAGCAAACTTGTAGGTCGGCTTCAAAGGGCTAAAAGCAAAAGGAAGGATGTTAGGTAAATAGGTAGGCTTGAAAGAAAATAATTCAAGGAGTATGGCTGAAATCGATTTTTAAGAATGGATGAAAAAATCAGGACATAAAATTTTTAGGCTAGCATTTCTTTTGTTTGAAATACACAAAACCGAAACTCCCACTTTTGTATCTTCAACTTTGTATTTTGCACAGATTTTTTTTATATTTGAATTTTTTTTAATCAAAACTTTTTTTAATCACTTTTGTTCAATCCCGCGAGTATGAAAAACAAAAATACGTACTTAATTTAGCTAGCTCTGATACCAAATAATATGAACTCGTATTTGTGATCGAAATCAAGTTGTTAGCTGTCCGATCGTTTAATTAAGTAATGGAACTTTGGTTAAACAAATTGGCTGCTTTTAGAAGCTGATAGTTAAAAACATAAGAGATTTTCTAGAAAATAAGTTGATGGAAAATATGGATTGTGAACTTAAACAAAGAATGAACCAGTAATAAAGATTAAAGACCCAATTCCTAAGAGTTTTAAAGTGGATGGTGGATAGTTGGATAGGACCGTGACCCACTATCTAGCAAGATAGGAACCAATCGGTATATAGGTGAATGCTACACTCTAGAGTGATAAGTTAAAGAAAGAATCAAGATTGACGCCACTAGCTAGCTAGATAAGTCAATTTGAGTCACTAAGAACAATAAGAGCTGAATAACTCACAAATATGTTATATTTCATAAAAGATCAAAAGTCCTTAACTCAAGCTACAAATGAGCTATTTATAGGCTGCTAAAGATCCAGTCGAATAGCCACAAAATGATTACAAATTAAATAAACTAAAGTTGACTTAATTTTAGCTGAACAATCCACTGAATGGCTTCAATGATAAGCTTGGCTGTTGGTGTCCCCGAACAGTCTTGGAGCTTTGTCAATTGGTGTTCCCGAACAGCCAATGTTAGTTGACTTAATAATTAAGCTGAAGGGAACTTAATCAGTCAAGTGTTTAAAGCTAGAGTTAAAGCTTCCTTGGAGTGTCAAATGCATGTATAGCAATTGAAAAGAATTTGTGGTGCCCGAACAGTCAATAGTTTGAACGCTTGGAATGGAATGGTCTTGAGTGTGAACACTAGGTTTTGAAAGGTTAGCTGATCAGCTAAGAGCTAAATTCAATGATCGTTCATTCCTTTGATGAATAGACACCTTGGAGAGTGTATTCATCAACTCCTAAAATGCATGCACAATTGGGTGCATTGTTTCTCATTAAATAGCTTCAATGAATCTGCAAGGTGCATGAATTGTCCAGCCGCATATTAAACAACCTGTTAAGGCAAAATAAAAACTTGGTTAAGAATCAATAGGACGTTAAGAAATCTGACTTAAAACTTGCATTGATGTTGTCTGAATTAAGACACACTTAATGAACATAAATCAAACATGCATTGATGCTGTCCAAATTAGGACACACTTAATAAACATGAATCAAAGTAAATACCAAGACAAATATTAATGTTATACAATCTAGGACTCAATGAATACACAAAACACACAGACATGCAATAAAGTTGTAGGAAAATTAAGCATAGTTAAAATAATTGAAATAATTAAAACGTTAAGTCTTAGTAGCTGAGTTAGCTAGCTAAGTCAAACTCGGCCTAAAGTAAATTGTAAATGTCACTTGTTGAACCATCCAACACATGATTGACGAAACCTGTTGTAGCTTCCTCCCAAACTCGTTCAACCAAAGCTGAAATTGCCTCTTTGAATCGCTTGGCTCGGGCTCGAGTGATAGGTCCACTAGGTAGTTCGATTGGATTCCGAATGGAGTAGGCTAAGCCGGCTGAGTCCTTGGGCGAGTTCGTATTAGGATTATAGAACTTCAGAAAAAGTTGAACCCGTCGCACAGCCTGTGCGCTCCCCAAACCACGAACATTCCATCATAGAAGTTTCATGGTTATTAGTCGACCTACCCCTTGGCGATCGCCGGTAAACTCTTCTGACAAACCCCTGTAGGATTCAAACATTTAGAAACATGCCTAGAGGAACCAACTACTTACTGTAATTTCTTACCATCAATTCCCATCAATGGAATATCTTCAATGTCACGAACCATCGAAATCCCATCCCACACCACCCATAAAAATGTATTGAAATCCCAAAACAACCCCTTCAAGCCGAAAACCCAAAACAGGATAAAGCATTCTCGTTTACTTTGCCACTAAGTGAGGATGTATACCATCACTCGGAGCACTATCCGAGGGAGCACCACCCAAAGGACCACCCTCAATCCCTTTCCACAACCAAACACTATCCACAACATTTGCCCTCCGTTCCACAACCTTAAGTGTCAGGTCCCACCCCATATCAGAGTCAGAAATGTCCTGTGTTAACCTAATTGGACAAAAACTATCTCCATGCCCCAAACAACCACAACATTACAAGTTGAATTTTCTTTCTACACTTCAATGTCAATTTTCACACGCATATGTAAGTATGGAAGAAAACCACCACTAACCTTTCGCATCATAATCCTCAAACTAGCCTACAAAGTTCCCCAATTGTCGTGCAACAGTCTCTGAAAACAGCTTTAGAGGCAAGTTATGAACTTGCACCCAAAAAGAAAAATAAACAAGCGGCACAAGTAGAGGATCTTCGTTCACCTGAAGACGATGAAACACAAGAAGATGATTGTTAAACGTCCATGGGGCTCTGTTCACCACACGGTCAATGTCAATGTAATAGAAGAATCGGAAAAGGAACCGCTTATCATCAAGATTAGAAATTTGGATACCTCCAAAAGGTGCCAAAGGTTAGCCAGAGTATTTCACATAGTGGGAAAATATACCACACTTGCCGTATCAAAACACCCTACTAAACAAAGGTCATATAGAGGTTTAAGATCAATTGAAACACCTACAATCTAGATAACATCATCTTCATCTTTCAAAATGAGCATATCCACAAGGCCATTATCCATAACCAAACAAAGTCACAAACCCCCGCCACTAGACACCCAAACAGACAAGAAAAAACTACCACAAGATCCATTGGAAGAAAGAAGGAAGAAGTAACCAAACATGTGCTAAAAAGTAGACACTATCGTGCGAAAAGCAAATTAATGCACTTTAACATGCTTGAACCCACTTTCTCTTACACTAACAAGAATTCAATGCTAATCGAGCTATAAGATTCAGTAAGCTAGAATACAAAATTTTTATATCTATATTCTATTTTTATTTTTTATTAAAAAATTAATAAGGCCTTTGTAGGAACAAAAATTGTGTATCACGTACCACATCACCAATTATCCACAACTAGCTAAGAGTTTCACCAGAATTTTGTAAACCCCTCCCAGAAGACTATTTTGTAAACCACTTCAATGTAAAAAATTGTTGACTTGTATTTTATAGTGATGTGGAAAAATATAGAGAAATTAAATTTTATCGTGTCTTAAAAATGTTGAATTTTGATTTGTTTTTATTATTTTAAAACACAATAAATCAACATTCTTAATATTAAAAAATACTATTATTTAATTGTAACACCCTTAACCCATATCCGTCACGGAACAGGGTTACGGAGTATTACCAAAGTTTTCAAATCATATGAACACATATTTATAAACATTTCATATCATATCAATAAACATATTAAAACCAAGTCAAAACATACATATTGTCCCTTACACAAGCCCTCGAGGCCCTAAATACTCGTTAGAAACAAGTCGAAACTAAATAAAAAACTCAGAGAATTTTTTAGAAAACATTGAAAAATTTTAACACTGTAGGGGTAATACGGTCGTGTGTGTCTCAAGTCGTGTAGGCATTCGAAGTAGGGACACACGATTGTGTCCTAGCTCGTGTCCGTACCCGTGTAACTCACTAACTTTGATCACACGACCAAGCCACACGCCCGTGTGTCAGGCCGTGTAACAGCCTGACTTGTAACCCTGTGAAAACTACAAGGGGCTGTATGTCACACACGGCTGTGTCGCCTGGCCGTATGTCACACAAGGTTGAGACACACGCTCGTGTCTCTGCCCACGTGGACGGAAGTAGGCCATTTTACAACCCATTTTTCTCACCCATCTTGGTATGCACCTGCACCCAAAATTTCATATATATACAAGCCATAACAAGACACCAAAATCATGCATAATCAAGCTATATGCATATGATATAATATTATACAACCAATATGCCCAAAGGCACCTCAAATGACAACATTAAAACATGTACCAATATAAACACAAATTGATCAAATGATCAACTAAGGCTTAACAAATTTTATACCATATTGTACCATTTATTTTTCCTATCAAAAAAATACCAAAATATACTAAATATGTCATTCAAGAATTATCACCAAGTAATCGTATAATTCACTTATAACTAATGCACCAAATCACCACATTCACATACTTCATAATGACACTTACCATGTGCATATTTGAATTATCATTCCATCATCCATCTTTCACACATAACAAGCTAAGCATCAACCATTTTAAGGCTAATATTTTCATGTCAAATCTATATTTATTATACCACCAAAATACCATAACTTAAGCCAAACCAAATGACCATTTCAACTTCAAAACACATGACGAACATTAGCCAAAATACCTATACATGCCACTATAACCAAAATTAAACAACCGAAAGTACCAAAAGAGCCGATGGATAGTGTGATATAGCTCCGACAAGCTTCCAACAGGAACGAGCTTCTGATTCACTATAAAACACAGAAAATAACATAGAGTAAACATTTAAGCTTAGTAAGTTCGTATAACTTCAAACATAACTCACCATTTAATCACAAAATAGATAAGATAAACATAACACATCCCAACATAACTTGGCCAAATGCCTAAGCACATATACACCAACCATGTTAGCCATGTAAATACATATACAAACCAATAATCATGGATGAGCACAACAATTGATTAAGTTTCATATACATGTGTCATCCAATTCAATTTTCCATATACCATGTAACAACATTTCCATATATTTCATATGTATCCCTGTAATAGTCTGTAATGAACCCTTACCATTTTGTATCAAAATACCGTGGAACCATTAGAATACCGTTGGATACCTAAGATAACTTACACATAGTGTGCTAACTCATATAACTGTAATATGTCAAATCTTGTACATGTATGATCACACGAGTTATGAATCGGTATGCTTATAGGAGCTGTGAAAATGGGCCTGCTCACACGAGCTATGGGTCAGAATGTAGCTACACGATGCTGCTCACACAAGTTGTGGAGTATCCGCAACACATGCCGGACCTCAGCCATTGGTAGGACATTCAGGACCAGCACCCGAATCATGTAAATCCTAATGACATGACATTTGTATCCTACGAATTCCTAAGATTCAAATGGGGCTTGGTAATAGTCGTACGTCGTTGGATATGCAACTGGTATATACGTATAGAAATTCACAACACAAGTATATTTCACTCAAAAGCATATATACACAATTTAATTACACGAACTTACCTCGACGAGTATACTTAGATAATGAGGCGTTTAATCTGAGACTTTATCTTTGCCTCAATTTAAAGCCATACGAGGTCTATCTTGATCTATATAGATAAATTTAACTTAATTCAGTATGTATTTTATTTAATTTAATCCAAAACCATAATTTAGAAAATTACCATTTTGCCCCTATACTTTTAATTTCTTACAATTTAGTCCCTAGCTCATAAAAGTGGAAATTTATGAAATTTCACCATAACCCACTATAACCAAATATCAAATAGGTCCCTAAAAAGCCCTGTATTTCATTTATTTCACAATTTCACCATGTAAAATTTTCTGTTTTTCAATCTAACCCCTAATTAACATTTTCACCAAAAATCACTTAACAAAACTTGTTTATCTAACAACAACTATCCATTTTCTTTCATAACCCATCAAAACTCATGCATGTTCATTAATGACAAAACCTTAATAGTTTAACAGTTTCATAAATTAGTCCCCGGGCTAGCTAGATTAAGCTACAGCGATCTCGAAAATATAAAAATCATTAAAAATGAGACAAAAATACATACCAATCAAGCAATGAGAAGTTGCCGAAATTAAAAGCTCCAAAAATGGCTTCCCAACCCTAACATTCGGTTGAAGATGAATAATAAAAGATGATGGTTTTATTTTATTTGATTAGTTTTATCATTATTTATTATTTTATTTTTATAACCTTATAAAATATTAATAATTTCAAAAATACCAAGCTATCATATTCCACTATCAACAAAAATGGTCTAATTACCATATAAGGACTCATACTTTAAGGTTCTATAGCTATCTAATACCTTTCGCTACTAGAACTCAACTTTTGCACTTTACGCAATTTAGTCCTTTTATCAAATTAAGCATGTAAATGGTAAAATTTCTTCACGAAATTTCTATACGGTACAACTATCATGCTATAAGAAATAGAATAATAATAAAATAAATTTTTGACTTGAATTTATGGTCCCGAAACCACTATTCCTATTTAACTAAAAACGGGTTGTTACATTAATACTTTTACTTTTTTTCTTTAAAGTTAAATGTCGAAGGATTAAGAATGCGTTTGATTTCAGGTAACAATTTTACTTTTATTTTCTTATAAAATAGAAAATATCGAAGAAAACATGTTTGGTTGAATTTTTAAAATAATTTTGAAAAATAAAATGAAAAATATGTGAATTAAAAATAATAAAAAGTTGTTTTCATTATTTTAACTAAAAATACTTTGTAAAAGTGAAAATGATAACAAAATTTTTTAACTTTAGATGAATTGACAATGATTCAAACCCATATAAACGCAAGAATATTATTTTTTTCTCTAGGTTTTCTAATATTAAATCTAGTCCCTGGTTCGATGCTTTTGCAAAAGATGGCATACTTCACTAAATCAGTCTAAACGGTGCTTGTTGCGGCGAATCCCTTATTATCTCCTCCTTCTGCTAATGCGAATATCCCGTTCTTGATAATCCTAGCTTCTCGAAAAGATACTTCAAAAAAATAGGACTCTCAAGTCAGGACTTTCTTTAGAGCTTTCTCACGCATTAATGATGCCAACAAAAACAAAGAACGAGGTTTTTTCTAGTCTTGCCAAGAGCGTAGTACACGAAACACCCTATCGCATAAGGAGGTCGATATAAATGTATTTTTTTATTTTATTTTTGTTAGAAAAAAATAGTTATTAAACTTGTTTTTGATATTTTCACTATTAAAACAATTTTTATTTTACTTACCAAATGTGTTTTCATTTTTTGAAAATGAAAATGAAAATTTTAAAATGAAAATGAAAATTATTTTTGAAAATGAAAATGGAAAAATATTACTAGCAAATATTTTATAAAGTTAGGTAGACTAAAATACCATTATTTTATAAAATAATTTATATTACTTTGAGTGTATTTTTGTCTTGTTACATCTTTATTATATATATGTATAGTTTTACCATGTACTAATATAAATTTTGATAAAATTTAAAGGGTCAAAAGTAAGATTTTACATTTTAAGGGTTTAGGGCCCTACTAAGACATAATAGTTTTAAAATGATTACTTTATCATTTCAACCAAAGCCTCATTTATTTTTACATAAAATTTTCATAAATATATTTTTATAAAATATATTTTTATAAATATTTGTACTATATATTAAGCACTTGACTGAGTTAGTGTCACGAACCAATTGAGCACCAACTCAATTAGACAATGACTAAAATGCTATTATTTCACAAAGTAATTTATATTATTTTGAGGGTAATTTTATGTTTTATATATTTTATATAAAATTAAAGAATACATATATAATTGGAATATTTGAACTTAAGACACAATGGTTTTAAAGATCTTTGTTTTACTTTTCAACCTAAACCTCATTTGTTTTTTATGTCATTTTTATAAATATATTTGTTACATAAATATATGTTTATAGACATATATATTGATACTTATATTTAAGCCATAGATTGAGTTGGTGTCACAAATAAACTCGACACCAATTTAATTATTCATAGGCTATATTATTATGAGGGTATTATTGTCTTTTATATAAAATCAATAAACACTCAAATATAATGAGATTTGAATACATAACAATGAACTTTAAACATTTAACTTTACCATCTCAACCGAAGCCTTATTTGTTTTTTACATAAACTTTTAACAAATATATTTGTTACATAAATTTTTTCACCCTCATTGTAGGTGTGTCATAATCTAGTATATAGTATGAAGAGCGTGACTAAGGGTGAGTTTAGATGGGTGATGCATTTAACTATGGTTAGTGTAAAAATAGCGGTGACAGTTAGATTAGATACTGTAGCGATACTGTAGCGTGAGACAAAAAGAAAGCTAAACGCATCGCACCGCTCTTGTACCACCCAAAAAATTTAAGTTTCTAATTTGTTAAATTTTGTTATTGATTATTATCTAGTTCAGAGGTTAAGTGCTTTGTTTGTGTGATGGAGGTCTTGGATTCAAATTTCTTTTTTGGGAAATTCAATTATTTTTGTTCCTAGACCTATCTTTATTCGTTGGACTTAAATATTATTTCCGTTCAATTTGTGTCATAATGAGCTTGTTAATTTGGTGGTAAGATGTAAACTTATCCTATGGTTGTGTGTTTGATCCTTTATGTGAGCATTATGGAAATTTAATTTTACGTAAATTTTGGTGCTACCTCAACTCTTTAGATGAGTTTGGATTTTATTAAACCCTAAAAATCTAGTTAGTTAATAGTGGGATAGAATTCTTTTGAAAATAAATAAGTTTTAATTATTAAATTAATAGTTTAATTTCTTTTTCCTAAAACCATATTCCCATGTTCAATGGTTTTGTTTGTATGTTAGTTATTTTATTTTATTTTTTGATTATTATTATTTTAATTGATTTTCAAAAAACCTGCTCCTATTTTTCTTTCCCACGTTTGTGCCTTTATTTCCCAAATTTTCACGTTGTCGTTTCTCTTTCAGCCTTAATCATTGGAATTTCTTTATTTTTCTTTTGTTCATCCTCCCTATTTACGACGTTGCTTCCACTCATTCTTGCTATTCGTTTCGTTTTCGACGTGTGTGGTTTCTTTTTTGTCAGTTGTTTGTGTAAGTGCTCTTGAACCCTTCTCGTGTTGTAAGTGGGTTCATTCTTATTGTTATTTTCCATAGTTTGTAGGTTGAAAACGTTCGATAAGTTCAATCCGTTGCTTTTCTAGGTGATGTTGGAGAGACGATTAATCCACCGACGAATTAGAATTTTTGGTGAACTATTATTTTCTTGAAGGTGAGAAATTGATTTGAGTTTTAATGTCGTAATTCTGTGATAGTATGTTAAAATTAGTTTTATCGTTTGTTGTGAATCGAGTTAGAAAATCATCTCAAATAGTGCTTTTAATTGATGTGTTTAGGTTTCGAAAGCCTTGTGGGTATTTTTGCAAAAAAATCGAACAAGTTGTGTAACGAGAAACATGAAAAACAGCAAACGAAAAAAGTCAAAAAATTGCACAGTCGACGCCACATGGCCGTGTGCTGGACCATGTGAGACACACGGTCTGGGCTATTTTTGCTGTGCTCCAGGCCATGTGGGCCATACGGGCTGGCCATTTAGGCCGTGTGAGCCCAAATTTTTGAATTTTTCCCTAGGGCCGTAAGTATCGTTTGGATCAAACGTAAGCCTACCGTAGGGTCGGTATGTTATAATTAAGCTATAAAACATGAATTTTGGCCAGTCGTTAGCGTGACATTTGATATAAATATATAAGTAAAATTTGTAACATGCAATGTATTATCTGATAAATTTTATGTATGATCTGTATCTGTTATTCTGAGCATGTACATCATAAATATATTTGTTATCTGTTAGTATTACATTTGCATTTGGGGTGGGGTTTGATATATGGAGGAAATGTGGGCAGTGTAATAATCTGTCGTATTTGGTGGCTCAACCACATATATATAATTCTATAAACGGCGATAAATCGCCTAATATACTGGCAGCTCTGTTGTAAATATTCTGAAAAGTGTCATACCGACACTAAGTGGTGCGTAGGGTTGGATGAGTATTTAATACCCTATATGATGTGTAAGGATGGTTGGAGATGGTGTGTAGCAGATAGGGGTAGGATTGTAAATTTGTATTTGATTCTGATTTTGTATAAGATATACGTTCTGTATCTGCTTTGCTACGTAATAAATCTGAAATTAAATTTGTAATTCTATTTTGCTTAAAGTTACACACTGAGTTATGAAAAATCACTTACTGTTTGTCTGTCACTTTCAGGTAACACTTAAACTTAGGTGGGTCGGTGCGACGGGAGCTCAATTATAACCATATTTTTGTAAATTTAATTTATTTAAATTTGGGTTTGAGAGTTTTGGAAATTTTGGAATGTCTGGACATTTTTGGTTGTTTTGGGTTCTGGACTTTAATTTCGTTTTTCGCATAATATTGCTTAAATGTTTTATCAACAATGTTCATTTTTACAAACTATGTTTTCAAAAATTTAACTTTCTAAGAATTTCTGCTATAAGTGTCGACACCATTTTTTTGTGAAAATGGGGTCGACTTGGTTTTTTAAAATGAAAATGAATATGGGAGCCGCCACCAATCCTTTTTTGATGAGGTGTGATCGGGTCACCTCAAAAAGTGGTTGTTTTTAATAAATGGTTTGATTTTATCAAGATAACGATTTTGGTCTACGAAATTTAAAAAACGGGTTCGGGAGTCGGTTACGTACGAGGAAGGATTAGCACCCTCGTAACGCCCAAAATTGGTACCTAGTTGATTACTTAATGTCTTGGTGTCGAAAATTAAAAAACTTGAAAAGAAATTAAAAATACGATCCCTCTTTCTATTGTGCTATTTTAAAATTACTAAAATAAATCAAAATGGAAAATGCCTCCTTATCTCGAAGTAACAAGATGTCACATCCAGTAAGTTAGGACACGACGCCTCGTATTTTGAGAGTAAGCTTGCCTTTTATTTTTTATTTAAACTTCATTTATTTCAATCTTAAAAGGATATTCGGTTTTTTAGGTTTAACGCAAGAAAAATCGAAACCCAGTAAGTTAGGGCACGACTTCTCGAATTTCTAAATACAGAATATTGTCTTTATTATTATTTTTTTTAAAATCCTCATCTCAAGAAAATAACGTGTCATATCCAATACGTTAGGACACAACGTATTGAATTCCCGATAATGAGCTTTTTATTTATGTTTTTATATTAAAGAGCATTATCGATTATTTAGGTTCAACGAAGAAAATTGGAACCCAACACATCGTTTCAAGCCATTATAAAAGCCCTAAAATTTTCAAAAAAAATCATTTTCAGCCCCTAACCCCTAAAAAAACTGAAAAGAAACTCAAAAACCCCTCACCCTTTTCTCTTCTCTGACCAAGACGCCGGCGAGCTCTCATGGCCCTCGCCCACAGCTCACCAGTCTTTGGAAGGCCAAAATGACCAAAACCCAAGATTTTTTTAAAAAGATCCCTTTTTTAAACAAACCCGATTTGGGTGTTCTTGAAACAAAAATGGAAGAAGAAAAAGAATGGCCATTCGGCCTCTTTCGGTCGGAACCCTAGCGAAACCCTGAAGGGTTTACACGGCCTTGGCGAACGGAGGAGTCCTCCGATGGTGGCGCACGGCATAGCCACAGGTACACCTCTTACACTTTTTGTTTTATATTTTAAAAAAATCTAAAATAACTAAAACATTAAAAAAAACCCTTTCTACAGTTGAAATCTGTATATTTTTATTGATGTTGTGTCTGAAAAAAAGAAGAAGAGATACAAGAAACAGTTCGGGCTTTTATAGCCGAATACAAAAGTCTTTTTTGTTCTCTTCTCTGTTGTTTTCTTCTGTTCTCTTGTCTTTTTCTTTTATTGTTTTCTTTTTAACTTTCGTGCCTTCTTCTCCTTACAGGTGGTAGCAGAGGTGTTAGACGTGGCGGCAGAGGCGTGCGGTCAGGGGTGGCAGAGGCGACAATGGCATGCGGCTAGGGTTTCTTTTTTGGCTAAAATTTTTCTTTAAGTTGTGGGCTAGGGTTGTGTTGGGTTGTTTTGGTTAATTTGTATTTGGGCTTGGCATAATTGGGTTTGTTGTAACTTTAGGACTTTATTTATTTATTTGGTTTGGGTGTTGGGTCTTATTGGCCCCGGGTAAAAATTGGGCTTGTACAATAAGGTTATACATATTTGAAAAACGTAAACAAACAACGTTTTCACTAAAATAGTTAACTAAGATATGTTTTCAAATAAATCGGATTTTTGAGTAATAAGAGTTTACGATGTTTTCTTTCTAAACATACAAATTCTGGAATTTTTAGATGATCTACGATGACACCTCTGGATCTGGCCATAATGCCTAGGCCGGGTTTGGGGTGTTACAACACCCCATTGCCCATCCAAATCCACCCTAAGTTTTGTGTTACAAATTAAAGACACCAACTCAATTAAGTGGATTAGTAATTCTATCACACATGTATGTCTGTGAAAATCATATACTTAGATTATTGGTGTGCATTTAATAATAATATCATATAAATAATGAAACTTATAGTTTGAAACTAATTATAACATACGAAATTAAAATAAAATAAATTAGCTTAAATTATGAGTAAAAAGAAATTTAAATAGGTAAATAAATTTAAATAAGAATATTAAATACATTCCAATTACTGAACAACTCCTATTGTCATTTTGCTATAGCGCATGTTAAAAAGTTATCATATTAGGAAAGCTTTATTTAACATAGAGGTGCTCATGGGCTGGGCCGGGCCTAGCAAAAATTTTAGGCCCGTTTGCTTGGTTGGGCCTGACCCAAAAAATGAGCCTAAAATTTTGCTCAAGCTTGGCTTGGATAAAAATGCTAAAATTTCAGCCCGACTCGGCGCGCCCGTATTAAATTTTTTTATATAAATTTTAAATAAATATAATACATCAAAAATACTAAAAACATTAAAATAAATATTTCCCAAAAAATTGAAAATAAATTTAAAACATATGTATACTTAAATAACACTAATATATATGAAACTTAACAAGAAAATGCTTCTAAAATAGTAACAAAATTAACAATAAAACAAGAGTTATACGATAACAACAAAATAATAACAACATAATAGTGAAACGGTAGCAAAATAGTGAAAAAAAACATGAAAATGACAACAACAAAATAAAAAAATAGCAATAAAATAGTAAAAAAATAGCTTTTTTGTATATTCGGGCCGTGCTCGGGCCAAAATGCCTTACCCGAGGCTCGGCCCATTTTTTAAAAAGGCCTTATTTTTTTGCCCAGACCTATTTTTTGGGCCTATATTTTTACTCAAACCTTCCACATGTTAAATTGTTATCAAAATGTTAACATGTAGATGAAAATATTCAATATTAAAAATATAGCTATAAAATATTTATTTAATAATTGAGCTATAGATACAGTAGTAACTTATAAAAAAAAAAAACTTTAATCAATGTTAGATTCAAATCCTATTGTGTTTATATTTTCCTTAGTTGAAACTATTTTTTTACAAATTTTATGTAAAGGTATGAAAATTAAAAAAAACATATAATAATATTTTTTAATTTTATTTTTAATACTTTCTTTAATTAAATTAATATTGAATTGATTTATAGTACCAACTCAATCACAAAGTTAATTAACAATATAGACTAAGAAAAGCTCAGATCAAAATTGTTATGATAGAAGATTATTAGAGATATTTCTAATGTTTAAGTTGTAATAAAACTAAAGCTAAAATAATCTTCACTTACTAATTTTACATAGAAATTACTTTATTAAATATTTTTTAAAATTATTTTAAAATAAAGTATTTTTCACTCAATATAAAATAATTATAAAGTTGGGAGAATATTTTCACCCACGTAATCAAGTTACAATAAATTGATTAATTTGCTCATCTGCTTATATTATAACACTAGAAATGCAAGTGTCAATTGAGTTTGTTCGGTCGACGTGGATATTGTTGTCAATATAAGATGATGTAAATTTAAGTGTATTTATCCTATTATTTAAAGATTGAGAGAAATTATAACTAATTTTATGCAAGTTACCGAAAAATTCTTGATTTACTTTTAAGTTAATTTTAAAGAGACTTGAAGAAGAATTATGGTTAATTTTATCTAGAAAGATAAGCCATGGAAGTTACCCAAAATTTCTTGGTTTTCTTTATTTTAATTTTAAACTAGTGTGATTTTCGACTCATGCGAGTTGGGTTAATTATATTTGGGTAAATTATGAAATTAAAATCAACAAGTAGTTGAAAGAAGTAAAATAAATCTGCTTTCCCTAGCATTTGGATCAAGCTTAAATTTTGGAGTCATATTGTTGGGAAAACTTTATCTTAATACCACCATTGACCCGAACAGGACTATGGTTAGATCCGGATAAAATACTTGTGGTTAACAATTCTTAAATTCACATGAATATTTTAATTAGAATAAGTTTTTTAAACTCACTAATGACATTATAAATGTTGAAGTACCAAATTATATCAAAAGTTAAATTATAAAGATTAAATCTGAAAGTTGAGTGTAGTATAAAGATTGAAATTGAAATTTGATATTTATATATATAATCTATAAAATAGAGCGATTAAAATTGTAATTTAACCTAGGGTTAGTATTTGATATTTTTTTATTCCACAACCGACCTTAAAAAATTATCATGTGTCTCTATTTTTAAATATATATTTTTAATAATGTAATATAACCTCAGAAGACACTTGTTAACCCCGACTCTATTTATTGAATCTAAAAAGTCCGTCAATGTATCAAATATTATTCCTTTAATCTATGCTAAAAAAAGAAAGCATGGACGAGTCTCATAAAGGGACATTCCTTTTACTAAAAATTCTATTGTACGTGTATGCATGTGAACACACGTACTTAGAATATAGGGTTGTGTTTAAAAATAATATATAATAAATAATGAAATGTAAGTTTGAAACTAATTAAGAATAATACATGAAATATGTACAATATAAAATTGAAACAAATAGATTAAATGTGAGTAAAATGAAAATTAAACATGTAAATACATCGGATTAAGAATACTACATGCACTACAATTGTTTATCCAAGTGTTGTCATCAATCTTTAATTGATGTCGAGTTAACTCAATGGCACCAATTCAATTAACAACTTCATTAATATATACAAATGACGAGGAAAACAAAATATGCATAAAAAAGTAAAATGCATAAAATAATTTAAAATAAAACTTTGATTGTATGATAAAATTAAAATTTTATTAATGTAAATAGGATAAGTTCAAATCCTAGAACATATAATTTTTTTACTTTTTTACAAAAAATGAAAAGATTAAAATACTTTCTAATAGTGTAACTTATTTTAATTATGAAAAGACATCTTTGTAGTTTTTCTAACTAAGTTGGTGCCTAGTTGACTCGTGACATCAACTCAATCAGGAGCTGCTTAAATTATAGCAAGTATAAATATACAATTGATGGAGGTAATAAAATATAATATATAAAATAAATTAAAATAAAACTTTGATTGTGTGGTAAAATTACGATTTTGGTAATGCAAAAGCACGAGTTTTAAAATGTAAATTTTATATTAGTTTTTCAAAAAGATTAAAAGACTAAAGTATCATCAAATAATATAATTTATTTTATTCAATGATATTTTTATTATTTTCTTAATTAAATTAGTGAGATTAACTCAATCAAAATTTAAATAATAGTATAAATATAAATATTTGTTTTAAAACTTAAAATATGTATATCTTATTTACTGTAATAACCCTTTTCTTCCACCAAATAATACCCTTTAGTAATTTTGAACACTTTGTTTCTATCTATAAAAACAAATCAATCTACCCCCAAACTGTTCCTTATTTCCATCTCTTCAAATAAAAAACCTTGTTTTCCTCATCCATGGCTGACAACCATTACTCTAATTTCTTCTCAGGCTGGTTCAAGTTCAACCCTCTTGATCAACATTATCCATCTCCAATTCATCCTCTACAAAAGCCTAATCCCCATCCCCAAAACTCCCATAAAAACGGAACCAACAATCTTAACCCTTTTCTCCATTATCGAACCACCTATTCATCACCCCCTCCTTCCCCACCTGTTAGAGAAGCCTTACCATTGTTAAGCTTAAGTCCAACAAGGCATTACAAAGACGAAGACGGTGTATACCAAGATCAAGATCAAGAGCAACACTCATGCACTGCCATGGATGTAAATGGTGAAGATGATGATGAAACTGTTACTGTTACTGTTGCACTTCATATAGGGTTACCAAGCGCTAGTGCTTCAGAGTTAGCTTCAGTTTTATCAGCTTCTTCAGAGATGACTGAACAAGACGATGAATACCCAATTAATAGACTCAAAAAACGACAGTATTGGATCCCTACCCCTTCTCAAATTCTAATTGGTCCTTCACAATTCTCTTGTCCCGTTTGCTGCAAAACTTTCAATCGATACAACAACATGCAGGTATAGCAATTAAGTAGGTTTTTCATTGTTTCTTAGATTATTTGCCTTTGAAACTCGTTTTCATATAAACTGAGCCTAAGATCAGTTCTTTCTTTTCTTCTTCATGCCTTCGGGGTACTTTGAATTTTGTGTTTTCTACAATTGTGTTACTCGATGAAGAATGTTACTTAATTTTATTTAGGAAAAAGAGGAAAACAAGTTCACATTTCCAAAGACATCCAAAAAAGAATTGGGGTTTAAATTAGTTAAAATTTTGTTATTCCACATTTGTTAAATTATGAGTTAAAATTATGATCCTCTACTATTTTTGTTATACTCTTTACTCTCTTCAACCTCTCTTAGTTTATCACCATATGTTTTCCTTATTTGTTAACCATTGTATTTGTATTCAAAATTGAGCTTTTCATTTAATATTTTCCTTTTACATTTGGGGTATCGTTTACGAGTATAAATTGTATGGAAGTCCTTATATTAAAATTTAAATTGTATTTTGTTCCTTTACTAAAAAATTGATAAATTAATCATTGTACGTTAAATCAAAGAGCAAATTAATCTTTCTTGTTAAAAATTTCATCCATTTGTACTTTTAAAAATTGATGTAACTGATGGAATAATAAAACAATGACACGTGGCATGCCACGTGTACCTTATATTAATGTATAAGGATTATTTTTTAATAGTAAAAAATTGATGAAAATTTTAACAGAACGATTGGTTTGTTCTTTAAACTAATGTAAAAAGACTAATTGCCTATTTTTTGTGTTAAGAAAGCAAAATGCAATCTGACTTCTAGTATAAGGGCCTCCATGATAATTTTATGACTTTCGTGTAAACCTATTATTATTTACCATTCTTTGCGCTAACATAATAATTGAGTTTTTCTTAATCAATCAATAAATTTAACCTATAATATGATTGTAGATGCATATGTGGGCGCATGGATCTCAATATAGGAAAGGGACAGAATCACTAAGAGGAACTCAGCCAACAGCAATGCTAAGGCTGCCATGCTATTGCTGTGCACCAGGTTGTAGGAACAACATAGACCATCCAAGGCCAAAACCACTGAAAGATTTCAGAACATTGCAAACACATTACAAGAGGAAGCATGGGATCAAGCCATTTATGTGCAGGAAATGTGGGAAGGCCTTTGCTGTAAGAGGGGATTGGAGAACTCATGAGAAGAACTGTGGGAAGCTTTGGTATTGCATTTGTGGCTCAGATTTCAAGCACAAAAGATCTTTGAAAGATCACATTAAAGCTTTTGGGGATGGACATCAAGTTTATGCCACTGATGACTTGGAAGAAGATGATGATGAGCCTGCATCTGAAGTTGAACAACATAATGGATCCTTGCACTGATTCAATAATTGGAAACCAATATATATATATATATATATATCAAATCAATTATGGTTGGTGGATGAAAATATGTGGATATTAGGTATGGGTTTTCCTTTCCAATAACTTTATGGCTAAATTACTAAGGACTTGAATTTCGTTATTTTATTTAGATAAGCTTTTATATTTTTATTAAATAGTTTATATTCTATCCAAATAAGTTGTTAAATTTTATGTCCAAATATGCTCTTACTTTTTAAATTTGTATCGAAATAATCTTTTAATATTTAATTTATACTTAATTCTTAACATTAATTAGTATTTCATTTGAAATAAAGATTAAATTAAGAAGAAATAAAATTATAATACCTATTGAGGTTAAATAAGTAGAAATCAAATTTAAAATTTATTATTCTCAACATTAAAATTTATTTAAAAAAGTAAATTAGTTCAAGGATATTTTAATAATTCAGCCGAGCTTTAATAAATTTATCATTTTTGGTTAGAATTATCCGATACCACAAAAGGATAGCGAAGAAATATACATGTGCATATGTGTAATTGTTTTGGGTATATATGTATGGGATAATTTTCATATATATATTTGGGAGGGATAGCAAAATTAAATTAGTTTTACATACTTTGGTAATTATTTATATAATTAAATTTTAACAATCCAATCGTTGTATTTCATGATCTATTTATGTAGATCATGTTTGTCAAATTTATGTAAAATTTAAAATTTTAGCTATTTATTTTATGTAAAACAATTTCAATTGTTGAATATATATTAATATATAAAAGTGTTTTAGATCTATATGATAGAGATATCAAATCGCTTTAAAATTTTATATGCATACAAATAAAATTATATTAATAAATTTAACGATTACATCATTAAAATATTAATCATATAAATAATTATAAAAGTGTGTAAAACTATTCTAATTTTAAACTAGATAAAATGTATAATTGAGATATGGCTAGGGACCTAGGGTTTGTATCCCAAAAAATTAATAAAACAGTTTTTTTTTTTTTTTAATGTTTGCGTATGAACTTCTTTCCTTGTTGATTGGAGAGATGTGGTTGTTGATTGATTGAACATATTTTCACAGCAATGATAAACTTTGAACAGAACTAAATAGAGGAAAAGGAGCGAATGAGAATATGAAATGAGAAGTGGGAACCATAATAGTAGTATTACGATTCGTAATAAATATATTTATCCTATAATAAATCGTGTCAAGATTAGTCATACAACAGTAATCTCAATATTATTTTCTTTAAGCGCTCTTAGATTATTCTGTTAATGTTAGATTTTGAGGAATTTACCTTCATTTATTTAAACTAAAACATAATAATAATAACTAATAAATTAAAATTTCTAATCTTTAATATAAGTCGAGAAAAATAACATTTAATTTATTATATTCTGTCCTGAATGTAATTTTATAATATTACTTAGAGAAGCCCTACATAGTTATTGTTTTCTTTAAATTTAATTTATTTATTTGAAAAAGGAGATATGAAATTAATTCATTGCATTTGTTTATGATTAAAATATAATAATTTAAGACTGTAAACAATAGAAAAGAAGTAAATTCAACTAGGACAATTTAATAAAATTTAGCTTTAAGTAATCTTACATTCCATTAATCAAATAACAAAATATTATATTACAATTAAATGAACCAAACGTGATCCTGTAATCTTTCCAAGAATTTGTTACATAATGTTACATTTCAATAATCCTATTATCGAGATAATTTTATATCCCTTAAACTAAATATCTCTCAAATTTATCATAACCCTCAAAATTGAAAAATAATTAGTCAGCATATAGAACAAATCAACTTTGATTAATGTTCATTGTAACAGGAGTTAGAAAGACAATGAATGAAAGATAAGGAAAGAAAAAGAATAAACACAACTGATATTTGTTTATATAGTTTAAACAAAATGGTCTTACGTCTGCGGAGCTTCGCTTAGGATAAATCTTTTATTTAGCCACCAAACACTTCAACAATACACTTCCTTCCCTATCAACTAAAGGTCACAACTCCTTAAACACGTGAGTACATGCAACCCCAATAGAGAACTAATGATCCTTCACCATACAACAGTACCAAGACAAATATTCGACTAAGTGTCACAAACACTGTAGCCAACAAAACCAGTACCCAATACAAGAAATAAACAAGCTGATAAAGAATAAGATGCTCAAACTTTCTAAAGATATTCAACCCTCAAAATTGATACATCCCAAAGGAGAATGATGCCTATTTATAGGCTTAGAGAACAATAAAATATCCTCCTTTATTCAACTTATAAGTCCTTGAAAAACTTCTTTGAGAAAATAAGATATTTATCTCTAAAAAATAACACTTTAATCACCAAGAGATAATAAGACTTTCATGTTTATCAAATCAACTTAAGTAATTCAATTGGGAGCTTTAACACCTCAATTGGTTCATGCTACTTGTTTTGTCAAATATGCCACACTCAAGTGGACCGATATAAACACAAACAAAACCTATTCAATTCCCAATTCGATGGCCCTAATAGAGAAACAATTTCGTTATAACAGGACATGGAATAATTAGCAACAACTTTCCCAATATCTCCCCTTTGACATTTTGACAAAAACAAATGTCTAAATTGCATAACTCCCTCTCCACATATGCATAGAAACAACATACACCATATGTAGCATATATGTTGCATGACAAGGATAAATTAACATCCAAACCAAGTCTTTTTCATAACTCTCTATATGAACAAGCAATAACTCCCCTTACACTCAAGTGATCTCAGACTTCAAAGTCGTCGGATTTCTAAGCATCTCTTAACCTTTTTTTTTATTATTTTTCATTATTTCAATATTTTACAATTTAATTAGATTAATTGCATCTATAATGGGTAGTAACTAAATCCATAGGGAGAATGGTTACTTGAAGTGGGTATAATTAACCAGAGTTAGGGTTTAACAATAGATTAATTAAATCGAATGTGCTTGAAACCTAGAATTGACGACTCTAGGTAGTAATTTAGGTAGATGAGACCGAAAGGGTATCCTACTTAAAACTTATTCGATTTAGTCCTGTTTTGATATATTAGATCGAAAGATAAGTGGACTAAGTTGATTAATTGATTTAATTATAGATCAAAAGGTATAAATTAGGTTTATTAATAGTTAATCAAAAAAAATACCTAATTCTAGGTTAATTAAAACCATGAATATTAATCAACCTCCTTGTCATTCTTGATTGTTAATCTATTACTTTTAGTATTTATGCAATTTAGTCCTTTTAAAGTAAATTCACGTATTTAATTAATTGTTAGTCGTACTATCGTTAGTAGTTGTTTTGACTTAGCTTAGTGTGTCAGTTATTGCTATTTAGCTTCATTTAGTCGTACCTTACTGGAAAAAATTCAGTTTGAAAATGGTTTTTTTTTGAATAGCGAAAAATTAAAATTTTTAAAACCGAGTTGGTTAGTGATATTTATAGTAATAATTTTTTTTTCAAAATCGCACCTTCGTTTTTGGCTAGACAGATGACCTGACACAAATTATAGTGGCAGTTTAGGTACTTTTCGGCACTTAATGAGCTTGTTTTCTATCCATTTTAGCATATTTTATTGCATATTTGATTTTCTTAACTTAGAGTTCAATTATTGCGAAATAAGCATTTTTACGCAATATTGTGAGTTAGTTGACCCATTGGGGCAACAATAGCCTTAAGATAGTTTTAATGCTTTAATTGAGTGTGCAGGACACCTATTTTTAGGCCCAAATGTATTAAAAACGAGATCCGAGTTGCAACACAAACTTTTAGGGTCGTAACACAGCGGAGCCAATTCAAGAAGTCACATTCGAAGTTGTGTGTCCCGACATGCACTAGCATGTGTTGCGACACAATTCTGACAAACGAAAAAAATTCATTAACAGTATTTTCGTCTGCACAACCCATATTTAGTGTGATCAAGGCTTGTATTTGACCTAATTGAGCAACTAACTTTTCCTATATATAGTTAAACATAGGTTAAGCGTGAAGAGCTTTTGCCAAGCCATTTTTAGGGTTTATTAGTGATTTTAATTTAGGTTTTATTTTCTTTTAAAAACAATTTTATTTCTTGTTCTTTGACTTAGATTTGATTTGAGTCCAAGTCGTCATTATTAAGTATATTCATAATTTTCCTTTACGTTTCTCTTGCAAAGGATATATCTCGATAGTTGTTAAAGGATTTCATGGATCCAAGCACATCAAGATTCTCAAAGGTACCTATTTATATGTTTCTCTCTTTTAATTTAATATGTGCTCTTGCATGATTAATTTAATTTTAAGGAAGATGGTTATTGAAAGTGGCTAAGTCTGTTAACTCAAATAGTCAAACTGGAATTGCCAATGGGGTGATTGGCTTTTAAAACTTTTATAGATGCTAGAGAGAAAATATAGAAAAATTTGACACAAGATTTAGAGTGATTCGACCTCGATTGATTACTCCACTACCTTAGCTTTCCATTACTATTGATTTTCCCAAATTCACTAATTTGATAACCTTCGAGGATAATGTTTAGCCTTACAAACTCCCTTAAGGTTTCTACCCAAACCTTAAGATTAAAACCCTCTCAAAGAGATACAAATAAGTAAACAAAGAAATAATCCTTATTTGATCAAAGTGTTTGAAAACTAAGCTCAATTACAAAAAAAAAAACACTTGATCTAATAGAGTAGCAATGAAGCTCACAAGTGTATGAAAGACAAGTATGGAAACGTTTTGGCACAAAGGTTGTTTGATTGATATTTTAATCTTGAATATTCTTTCTTATTGTTATAGGACCTTTAAAAGATGGTATTTATACCCTCTAATTCATTTCCAGCCGTTGTGTTTGTTGAGAAAATAAATAGAACTGTTGGTGATGAAAATACCATATCATTAAATTCACCTGCAACAAAAACTATCAATACTTTTTCTACAAGTATCGGTACTAGTAGCATTTAATGCTCGATTCACTGATCGTTAAAGTTAGTTTCCAATGATACTAAGGATGATTTATCGATACTTGATAAAAACTATCGATATTTTTGAATGGGCATTGATAATTTTTGTGAAGGTCTGAAAAGTTCATCATGTCAAAATATAAAACTGGCATTGATATAAAATATGGTATTGTTAAAATTGAATAGGTATCGATATTTTTTTAAAGTATCGATAATAATTGCTTTTGTTCAAATTTTTACGCAAGTTAGATAGCAAATTCAAGATCGATAAAAAGAATGGTATCGATAGAAATCATATGGGTATCAATACTTTTTGGAAATATCGATACTTTTTGGAAATATCGATACTTCTTGTATAGAGCAATTTTTCATTTGATTTAAAATTGTTTCAATTAAATTCAAGAGTTTAAGAATGATTTTTGAAATTTTTCGAGATTTTCAAAGTGTTCAAAACATTTTCTAAGATGTTTGGAAGTCTTGAAATGATTTTTATGCTTTGAACTTAATAATTTCTTTGTTCAAAAATATTTTTGTTTGTTATATCAAAATAATTTATCAAATAAAGTGAGTTTAACAAAGTCTTTTAGGGAGATTAATTAGCAGATGTGGGAGTGATTAATGGAAGAATGAGGGTTTCTCATAAGTATTAGTTGGTATAAATTTATGTGTGGTTCAACGAGGTCAAGAGATCAATTTGCCGAGTAAATCGTAATTTATCTCGATCACGAAAGTGAGGTTGGGAGATAAGCAAGTACTGGTCGATTAATTAATTGGTAGAGGCTGAGAAGTAATATTGATTAGTTAATAACTAATTCACTAATAAAATCCAAACTAATTCACTAATGAAATGGTTGGATGTCGACATAGTTTATGCAATTCCTGATAGTGTAATGCCTTCAAATCAATTCACGAGTTCGGATCTTGGGTGTTATTAGATGATGCAAAACATTTGACAAAACAATTTTCAATTTCTCATTTATTTTAAATCTGTCATTTGAAGTCTAGAAGAAAAGCTTAACATTTTAAAAATTTAAAAAAGAAATATATGTTAAACAAATTATAACAACACATCTGATACAAATCTCTACAAGTTAGAAATTGACAGACTTAAAAGGCAAATTTCAAGACTGTGCCACAAAGCCTCTGTATGCATAATAGCCCAATCTGCCACCAGCTGGCGTACTCCTGGTGCTGTCCCTCCAGTTAAAGACCTCTTCTCAACAATCTTGAAAATAAATAATAATTCTGTAAGTACAAAAGTACTTAGTGAGCTCATTAACAATAACTTGATGGAGTCTTTGTATTATTCTAGGACTTTCCATGAATCAACTTCTAATCTGCATCATTTACTACAGCTGGTGTCATACGATTTTATCATTATCATACAAGCCAATTATCGTTTCCCGATTATAACTAATATTTCATACTTAATTAACTAGAGGACCCTTCTCATTATTACACGATTCTCTTGCCCCATAATACTTTCGTAACAGAATATACCCTTAGAATCCACCTCCAACAACCCATAATTGAACTCCTACTCTTCTTTCAAATAATTTCTTACTGACATTATCTTGGGTAGATACATACATATGGAAGATACCTACATAGTTTTTCATACTATTGGTTCTCATGCAGGCATGCCCTGATTCATTTCTATTCACATACCCATATGGATAATTCACTGCAAATAACATTCAGATGAACTCCATATCATGCTATATCAGGATCTCATATTTCAAATTAGCATTGACTTAGAATCAAAATAAATTTTGAAGAAGATACGATACCCCTTACTTTTCATACTTACAGATCATCATAACAGTCAAACTTCTTATCATACAGATAAACATCTCTTTTTCATAGAGAACCCTTAAGATTTTATTTAACTCTTATTCCAGAGTATACCAATACTTTGTATTAGTTATACTTGTTACAAAACTACTAGAACTTACTCATATTTTACCATCGAGATAGACGTTCGGATTCATGGCTTACTAGATATTTCTAACAATTAATGGCACATAAACTTAGCAGAATCCATCATACTAATTATCAGATAGAGGATGCCATTAAGGCTATACTTTCATAATTAGCCTCAAAGGTTTTTCTTTCATGTTTCGTTACAAAGGCTTTTCTTTCATGGCGTGTTTACGATATGGATTTGCCTAAACTCACATTATGTGAGGTTTGCCCATCATCATCCTGGGACACATAGGAAACCCCATTAGGTAATAACCATCCTTTAGCTTTTTTTGGAAAGAGCCATGGCCATGGAATTTCCATTTTAGAGTTTGTGTTTAAAGTCCTAGCGGACACCTTTTGACAACTTCATATAGAATAGACACAAACCAACTTTACAGACTCTTCATGCACTAACATCTCAGGCTCATTTTGTAGACCTTTCATGCACTTACTATATACATTCCGAGCATAAATACATAACCATACTTTAACATCACATTATTTATACACCATTCATCATATACTTGAACCTATCAATTTCAATATCATATATACATACTATTCTCACAAACAATCATGCATTCAAAGATATCCTTTGGTAATTACTCATATATCCATATCCATATCCGTAAGATACAATACCTTTCATGATTTCAGTTCATATTTCAGTTAGTATCCTATAGATCTTTTTGTATGAATAGTCCACATGTAAGAGTCAGCATAGAGACTCACCTAACAACCACGGTTAGCAGCTTGAACTCCAAGTTCAACATCCAAAAAGAAACCGCAACAACCACTACTTATAAAACATAAGAACACTATTAAAACTCATTCGAGTAACTTTTACCATCATCTGAACCTTAGATAACCTCCAAGCAAAGCATTACTTCTTCATCTTACTGTTCACACACATAAAACAGACTTACTCTTTCAAAAGTCAACATGCAAGACTATAATACTTACTCAGGATATGAAACAACTCTCTTCATGAACTCAAATCTTTAGTTTCAGTTTAACAAGAGAGATCTATTCTCAGCTCCAATGAAACTCAACCATGGCATTTTGAACGGAAGAAAGTAGAAAAACCCTCTTACCTTCAAACCCAAATCAATATGTGTATATATATAAAACCCATGTTCTCATAGTGGAACTTGATATGTGTCACAATCTTTCCAAACTGCCTTATAAATGGTTTGCAGCTGTAAAGAAACGCATATAACAATCCAATATTTTTATATAGTTTTAGTTCATCTCTTCATTTCATTCCTAACCACCTTGTTAAAACGTAACTAGCACCATAAGTAATCAAACTTGGCACAAAATACCTTTGGCGACAACCTAAGATACCCAAAAATCCTCAATACTCTTACAAATCTCTTCTTTTTAAAGGCCCAACACATGCTGAGAACAATTATTTCAATATTCAAACATTTATTATTCGCCAATCTATATGCCAAAAGTATCAACTCGGTAGATAACACTACGTCATTCATATTACTTTCAGTTTACTCGCCAAACTCAGAACTCGCCAAAACTGGGTGTTATAGATAGTGAATGGGTTAATCCAACATAATGTGTCCCTAAAAAAGGTGGTTTGATAGTGTTTTCTAATGAGAAAAACAAATTCATCCTAACTCAAACAATGAAAGGATGAAATGTATGCATCGACTATAGAAAACTTAATGATGCAACATGCAAAGGTCATTTCTCGCTACCCTTCATTGACTAAATGTTTGATAGACTGGTGGGGAAGGAATATTATTGCTTCATTGATGGTTATTTTGAATACCATCAAATTTGAATCCATCCTAATGATCAAGAGAAAACTATGTTCCCTTGCCCATTTAAAACTTATGTGTTCCAGATGATGCCATTCAGTTTATGTAGTACGCCTTTCGCCTTTATGCGGTGTATGATATCGAGCTTCATGGATATGATAGAAGATAAATTGGATGTCTTCATGGATGAATATTCTGTATACGGAGATTTCTTTATTGAATGCCTGACTAATCTAGTACATGTTCTGGAAAGGTGTGAAGAGACAAATTTGGTTCTTAATTGGGAAAAATGTCATTTCATGGTAAACGAGGGTATTACCACCTTCAACTTTAGTTTACGGAATTAGAAACTTTCTCCAACATGCGGGATTCTACTAGTGATTTATTAAGGACTTTGCCCAAATTGCAAAATCGCTGAACCAACTTCAAAAAGACACTCCATTTGTATTTGATGAAGCATGTGCACAAGCCTTTAAGGTGATGAAAAAGAAATTAGTGACAACTTCGATCATAATGAGCCTGAATTGGGAAGAACCTTTTGTGATCATGTGCGATGCGAGTGATTATGTTGTTGGGGTAGTATTGGGATAGAAAATGGACAAAATTCATTATGCTAGTAAAATGTTGAACTCGGCACAATGTACTTATACTACTACTAAGAAAGAGATGTTGGCGATAGTATTTGCATGTGAAAAATTTAGGTTCTATCTAATGGTGAACAAAGCCTATGTTTATACTGACCATTCAACCTTGAAATATGTCTTGAAGAAGAAAGAAACTAAAGCTAGTTTAATGAGATGGCTATTTCTTCTTCAATATTTCAATCTTTGGACCATGGACCAAAAATGGACTAAAAATCAAGTCACGGATCATCCATCTAGACTAGAAGTAGATGTGAAGAAATGAAGAAATCAAGTGATCAATGAGAAATTTTTAGATGAGCATCTGTTTTGAATTGAACACCATCAGATAATGATTGAAAAGTAGCAGATGCCTTGGTATGCAGATATAGTCAACTAATTGATTCAAGGAGTTTCTCCTGTAAATACTTCGGGACAGCAGAAGAGAAAATTATGCATGATGCACGATATTACATTGAGGAAGAGCCTTATACTTTTCGATAATGTACAGACCAAATAATTCAACGATCTGTGACAAAAGAGGAAGTGGAAGATATTTTGAGTGGATGTCATACTTCACCTTGTGGTGGTCATTCCAGAGGTAAAAAAACAACACAGAAGGTCTTACAATTAGGATTTTACTAGCTAATAATGATTCGACATGCTTACGAGTTTGCACAAAAATGCGATCAATGTCAAAGAATGAGAAATATTTGTAAACGTGAAAAAAGTTCACATATAGGAGTGTTGGAAGTCAAATTCTTTGATGTATGGGGCCTAGATTTCATAGGACCCTTTCCAAACTCGTTTTAAAACCAATACATATTGCTAGTAGTTGATTATGTCTCAAAATTGGTGAAAGCTATCGCATTACTGACAAACAACACTAGATCTGTGGCAATGTCACATTGACTAGTGCTAAAAATAACATGTTTTAATCTTATTCTTAATTCATTTTTGGGTGATTATTCGATGTTAATGGTGAATTTTAAGCCCCTTTTCGTTTAAATTCATGTTTTTTATACTTAGGAGAGCATTTGGGAGCAAAAGAAGAAGAAAATAAGTGAAAATCGGAGTGAGTTATAGTAGCAATATGGGATAGACCATTCTATACGACCGCATGAGCCATATAGCCATGTGGCAGGTCGTGTCGATTCGTAAATTGTGCATTGAATAGTGGAAAAAGGTTATGTTTAGGGTTTTTCGGGAATTCTAAGACCTATACATGAAGATAGGAGAGAGCAGTCATAGAATATTCAAGAAAAAAAACTCGAAAAACACTATTACAGTTGATTCTGAAGCGAGATTTCCACCAAGATTGAAGATTCCCTTTTGGTTACTTTGGAGATTATTACGAGTTTCTTTGTTTCTTGTGAATATACTATCTTTGGGATTTTTATTTGCTAGCATGAACTAATTTTCTAAATACCTAGGGAAGATGAACCCTATGATGAATTATGTCGTTTGATTTTTATTTTACGCAATAAATACTTAAATCTTGTTCTCAATTATGTATGCTTTATTCTTGGTTTAATATTTTCCACCGGCTAAAACAACTAAGTTGAGGAATGATATCTCTTTTTTTGTTCAATTTGATATTAAGACTCTTTATGATACGTGAGAAAGATTTAAGGATTTGTTGAGAAGGTGTCCTTATCATGGATTACCTTTATGGCTCCAAGTTCAAACCTTTTACAATGGTTTGAACCCCTCAACAAGATAGATGATTGATGCAGTAGTTGGCGGTACATTGAATAATAAAACACCTGAGGCAACTCAAGAGTTTATTGAGGAGATGAAACTGAATAATTATCAGTGGCAAGTTACGAGAGCAAAACCTACTAAGGCAACCAAAGTTTTTGATATTGATGTAGTTTCTATGTTGCCAAAACAGGTTGAGGCTTTGGGGAAGAAAATAGATGGTTTATTTTTTCTAAACATATGAATCTGGTGATGCAATATGATGCAAATGAAGCGGGGATGATTAATTCAGAATAATCACCCTTCAAGTCTAACGTGGAGCATGAGCAAGTCAACTTTATGGGTAATAATTCAAGACCTTAAAATAACCCCTATAGCTTTGAAAAATCAACAAGCATCAATTCATGGACTCGAAAATCAGATTGGATAACTTACTGAATTGGTTTTGGAAAGACAATAAGAAAGCATACCAATTAACACTGAACCGAACCCAAAAGAGCATGTGAAAGTAGTTACATTGAGGAATGAGAAGGTGTTGTGTGAACCTGAAAAGAAGCTAAAATAAGAAACTAATGAGAAAGAAAAGGGGTGGAAAAAACTGAAAGATTCAAACATCGATGCTTAAGGAATACAAGCCATCGATCTCATATCCAAAAAATTTGAAGAAAGACTACATGGATGAACAATTTGGTAAGTTTCTTGAACTTTTTAAACAATTAAATATTAACTTACCTTTCGTTGAAGCTCTTTCGCAGATGCCCACATATGCAAAATTTTTAAAGGAGTTATTAACAAATAAAAAGAAGTTAGAAGAGCTATCCATTATGGAACTCAATGAGGAGTGTTCAGCCATTCTCTAAAATAAACTGCCCACTAAGATGAAAGATGCAGGAAGTTTTACTATCATTTATTTTATTGGTACTTTAAACTGTGAAAAAGCATTGGCTGATTTAGGTGCTAGTATAAATTTAATGCCTTATAAAGGGTTCAAGCAACTTGGTCTTACGGAAACCAAAACCCACTAGGATGAGTATTCAATTAGCTGACAGGTATGTTAAATATCCTAGGGGCATTATTGAAGATGTACTTGTGAAAGTAGATAAATTCATATTCCCTATTGACTTTGTTATACTGGACATGGATAAGGATATTGAGGTGCCTTTAATTTTAGGTCGACCCCTTTTAACTACTTCTAGAGCTATTATTAATGTGGGTAATGGTAAACTTGTGCTAAGGGTAGGTGACGATGATATTGTTTTTCAAATATATGATGCCAAGTGATTTTCTAGTGAGTAAGATGATTCCTTTTATTTTATTTATTCTATTGATCATGCTATTCAAGATTTATTACAATAAATTGTTCATAAGGACACATTGGAACCGTGTATTGTTCAAGGTGAGGAAGTCAATGGAGATAATTCTTTGATTAGTGAAATGAAAATTGATATGGATGCTAATGAATCTTCATTGAGACAAAGATTTTGAGGCCATTGAGGTAATTAAGGAATTGAAGTTGAAACTTTGTATTGAAGAACCTCCCAAATTGGAGTTGAAGCAATTACCGAATCATTTGGAGTATGCATTCTTTGGAAATAATTCTACACTGCCAATGATTATTGCTTCAGACTTAAAGCTGAATGAGAATGATGAGTTATTGTAAGTGCTGAAGGAACACAAAAGAGCTATAGCCTGGAAAATTTTTGATATTAGAGGGATCAATCGTTCTTTTTGCACCCACAAGATCTAAATGGAAAACGAGTATAAGCCATGTGTGCAAGCTCAAAGGAGGTTAAATCCCAACATGAAGGAAGTTGTCAAGACTGAGGTAATTAAACTTATAGATGCTGGAGTTATTTATCCTATATCTTATAGTACTTGAGTGAGTCCTATGCAGATTGTTCCTAAGAAATGAGGCATGATTGTTGTGGCTAATGAGAAAAACGAGTTGATTCCAACAAGAATAGTCATGGGATGGAGTTTTTGTATTGACTACAGTAAGTTGAACGATGTTTCAAGGAAAAACCATTTTGCTCTACCATTTATGGATCAATTGTTGGAGAGATTATCTGGTCACATGTATTAATGCTTCTTGGATGGACTTTTTGGCTACTTTCAAATCCCGATAGCTCCCGAGGATCAAGAAAAGACAACATTTACATGTCCATATGGTACATTTGCTTACCGAAGAATCCTTTTTGGATTATGTAATGTCCCTACCACTTTTCAACATTGCATGCTAGCCATCTTTGATGAACTCGTGGAAGACATTATAGAGGTATTTATGGATGACTTCTCTGTATTTAGTAATTCTTTCCATTTATGCCTTAAAAATTTAAAACGAGTTTTAATGAGATGTGAGGAAATGAACCTTGTCTTTAATTGGGAAAAGTGTCACTTTATGATTAAGGAAGGGATTGTTTTAGGCCATAAAATTTCTAGTAAGCGGATCGAGGTTGATAGAGCGAAAATTGAAACCCTAGAAAAATTACCTCCCCTTAATTCAGTTAAGGGTATCAAAATTTTTCTAAGACATGTTGTGTTCTATAGGAGATTTATTAAAGATTTTTTTCTGTAACACCCGTTACCTGTGTCAGATGCCGAGACAGGGTATGAGGCATTACCAGACTTAAACATAACCAATCATACAAAATCAAGTCATGAAATTTCATCCAAATTAAAACTTTTCATATTTCATCATAAAGTCCCTAATATGGGCTTACAAGACCCAATACATACTTTGAAAGTGGTTCGGGACAAGACCGAGAACTTTTGAAAACTTTGAAAATTTTTTTGAAAAACAGGGGCACACGCCCTAAGCACATGACCATGTGGCCAGCCGTGTGGATGAAAGTTAGGCTATTTACCAAGCCTTTTTCCATCCAAACATTTACACACTTATACCAAATTTATCAACACACAACATGAAATTATCATAAATGTACAACTTAACCAATAATAGCCAACATCAATGGCCTTATACAAAATGAACTATCAAATAACATAGGACAACATTTTATGCCAAACCAATTATGACACATAAAAAAATAATCAAGTCCTCTATACATGCCATAATTCATAATATTTCTTTCAAAATACCAAAAGAGTGTTGATAATGTGGATGGATCCTCGACAATCTTCGTACCCCGAGCTAGCTTGGTGACACTATAAGACAAGGGAAAGAAAAGGGAATAAGCATATAACTTAGTAAGTTGGTATGTAAATAATAAACAATTTATTAAGATGCTTTTATCAATCCTTATAATGTGTTATCAAGATAATACAATCATATTTGCATATAGTTTCACTATTCACTCATGTTCATATCAAGCTATCTACGCGAGTCATAGTTAATAAATTATTTATATCTTGAGCTACAAAACTCCGAATTAAGATCTGTTAAATTTCTATGAAACTAGACTCACATATCTTCTTACCATAAAATTTTCAAAATTTATGGTTTAGCCAATAAGTACAGTTTATTCTTTAAAGTCATCCTTGTTCTGCTGTCTGACATTTTCCACCCTTCTTCACTAAAAAATAATTATACCCTCTTACGGGATTCGAATGATGTTCCCGTTTGTTTTTAATGAAAACAGACTCATTAAAAATTTTAAACATATAAATTATAAGCCATAATTATTTTTATAAAATTTTTAATGTGTTTCCAAATTCAGAATAGGGGATTCCGAAATCACTCTGACCCTATCTCATAAAAATTCAAATATCTCATAATATGAATTTCTCTTGCTTACACAGTTAAAACTAGACTAAATAAGATTTAATTTCATATCTTATTCAACCTCTAATTCGATTTTCATGATTTTTTGATGATTTTTCAAAGTTATACAACTGCTGCTGTCCAAAACGGTTTTATTACTAATTTTACTCTTTCATGTTTTCTTTGTATTAACTTTCATTTACACACACATAACACCAAGCATTTCCATAGCTAGCCATTCCAATAGCTAGTCAGTATCAAATATTTACAAGTCTTCATATTCATACTTACTCCACATCAACCTTACCAAAATTCGATCACATATCGAGCACATTGCTCATGAATATATATATATACACATGTACCTGCACTCACTCATCACATAATCACAATCATTTACACTTAGTCATTTCCCGTTGAACACATCAGAATATTAACGGATACATCGGAATATTGCACATAGTGCCACACTTGTAGCCAAACCTACTTCACATCACTTATCACACATAGGCTCGTTCTTGAGCTATTCACATTCACGGGTCTATTCTCACAAGCTGTCGGTCATTCGTAACTACTTAGTGCTGCTCACACAAGCTGTCAGGTATCCGCAACACATGCCGGATTACCTAGTCCCTGGTAGAACTTATAAGACCAGCACCCGGATACACTTAGTTACAATTTCACATAGTTTTCACATAGGTTCCTAGTGACATGTCACTTGTATCCTATTCTATTCTTAAGGTTCAATCGGGAAATTTCTCGCTTGTCGATATTTTGTCAAATACATCAAATACTTAGCCACATTTCACAAAATATATCAAAATATGAAAGTGTAAGTAAAAACGATGCATTATTTACGTACAAACTTACCTCGGTCTAAATATCAAATGTTTGCGTCTTAGTCCTCAACCTTGCCTTTTCCCCGGTCAAGGTCAATTCCTCATCTTTCTTGATCTATAATAACAAATTTAACTCATTTAATACACACATTTTCAATTCAGCCCGAAAAACACCTTATGGATAAAATTACATTTTTGCCCTTAACTTTCACATATTTACAATTTTGCCCCTAGGCTCGTAAAATGAAAACTACTCATTGTTCTCATTACTCAAGCCTATTTGATTCATAGTCCCTCTTACAGAAGCCCACAGTTTTCACTAAATCACATTTTTGTCTTTTTTTACACATATTTTACAACTTTTATAAATAAGTCCTTTTATGCAATTTCACTAAAAATCACTTAATAAAAGTTGTTTATTACACTTTAAACTTTTATATTCTACCATAAAACATTAAAACACATGCAAATCATCCATGGGTAAACTTTTTAACACAAACCCTAGCTAAAAATAATGGTAGAAATAGCTAAACCGAGCTACGAGGATCTCAAAAATGTAAAGAACAATAAAAATAGGGCTAAAACAGACTTACAATCGAGCTTGGAAGCTTGAAATACCCTAGCTATGTCTTCCTCATGTGAAATTCAGCCAAGGGGTTGAAGATGAGCAAAAATTGGCTTTTAATTTGGCTTTTTAATTCATTTAATCACCGAATTACTAAAATGCCCTTAACTTAAAAATATTCTATTTCACCTATTTCATATCCATTTTTGTCCAAAAAATTAACCAATGGTCTAATTACCTTTTAAGGACCTCTAATTTAAAATTTCATGGCAATTAGACACCTCTAGCTTTTAGAACTCAAGTTTTGCACTTTTTAGAATTTAGTCCTTTCGACAAAATTGAGTGCCCAAATGTCAAAATTTTCAAACGAAATTTTCATGAAATCATTATGTACATCTTTAGATCATAAAAATATAATAATATTAAAATTTTCCTCGTCGGATTAGTGGCCCCAAAACCACCGTTTTGACTAGGCCCAAAATCGGGCTATTACATTTCCAAAATAGCGAAGCCTTTAACTATTTTTCTTGAAAAAGATGTGTCATTTAATTTCAATCAGGAATTTTTAGAGGCATTTAATGTTATTAAGGAAAATTTAATTAATGACTTGATTATGGTTGCAGATGATTGAAATTTACCCTTTGAGCTAATATGTGATGCAAGTGATTTTGCAGTAGGTGCAGTCCTTCGACACCGAAGAGATAAGCACTTCCAAATGATCTATTATGCTAGAAAGACTTTTACAAATTCATAAGAGAATTACACAAGTACAGAAAAAAGAATTGCTAGATTTGGTTTTTACATTTGATAAATTTAGACCTTATTTAATATTGTCTAAAGTTATTGTGTATACTGACCACTCCACCCTTCGTTACCTTCTTACTAAACCGGATGCAAAACCTCAAATTATAAGGTAGATTTTATTGCTACTAGAATTTGATTTGGAGATTAGAGACAAGAAATAAGCTGAAAATCTTACAGCAGGCCACCTCTCAAGGCTCGAGAATCCACATCTTGAGAAGCTTAATGAATATGTGATAAATGACTCATTTACTGAAGAATGACTCTTTGCAGTAACTGATTCGAAGGCCCTAGGTTTGCAGATATTGTGAATTACTTGGTTTCTAACGCTTTACCAAAATGTTTAACTCATCATCAAAAGAAGCAATTCCTTGCTAATGTGAAAAGCTATTTTGGAGGATCCTTATCTTTTTTGTGTGTGTGCAGATCAAGTAATTCGAGGGTGTGTTATGGTGCCAGAAGTGGATAAAATTTTGGCGCATTGTCATTCTGGATTGATAGAAGGAGATTACAGTAGGATTCAAATAACATATAAAGTCCTCGAATCAGTTTTTTATTGGCCCACATTGTTAGAAATGCTAACAGGTATGTTTCTTCTTGTGATAGATGCCAAAGGACAAGTAATATTTCAAAACAAAATACAATGCCTCAAACTTACATGCTTTCTTGTGAAATTTTTGACATTTGGGTTATTGATTTCATGGGACCATTTCCTAGTTCTTATGGTAATAAATACATACTGGTAGCGATAGATTATGTGTCGAAATGAGTTGAAGCTCAAGCTTTACCAACTAATGATGCTAGGGCGGTAGTCAGATTTCGTAAGAAACTTTTCTCTCATTTTGGAACACCTAGAGCAATCATTAGCGATAGGGGTACACAATTTTGTAACGCTCAATTTGATAAGATCCTTAAGAAATATGGTGTACATCATAGAACAAATACCCTATATCACCCTCAAACTAATGGTTAAGTTGAAGTGTCAAACCGAGAATTGAAACGTATCTTAGAAAAGGTTGTAGAGACAAATAGGAAGGACTGGGCATTAAATTAGATGATGTTTTATGGGTTCTAGGATTGCGTATAAAACACCCATAAGAACATCTCCAAACAAACTTTTTTACGGTAAGGGTACACTAGAGGTTGCACATCCTCAATACTACACATTCAAGGTAAATTTGTCATCGACTCAAATCTTATCTTGGTAGTGATATTAATAACAAGAGAAAGGAGCCCCGACTCTAAAATTTAAATTAACCCTGACCGTGAAAGGACAAGTCAAGCTTAGACTTTAAATAAGTGCTCTTCGAGAGGCAACCCGAATGTTTAAATTTTTATTTCTCTTAATTTTTTACATGTTTAGTATGTACTAAAAAATCAAAAACAAAAAAAATCAAATAAAAAAATTAAAAAAGGAGCCATATGGTCTAGGGTGGTCCACACGGCTTGGACACATGGGCATGTCCTAAGCCTTTTGCATACTGGAGTTAATTTTTTTTAATTTTCTTTCGACACACACGATAATAAAGAGTTACACAATTTGGTGACATGGTCCTGTGAGACACACGGGCGTGTGTGACACACGGGTGTGTCCTAGGTTGTGTGGATACTGGGTGTATTTTTATTTTTCTTAAAGTATCACACAGGCTAAGATGATCCACAAGGCTTGGCGACACGGTTGTGTGTAGCACATGACTTGGACACACAGGCCTGTCCTAGGCCATGTGGGCCCTAGAGCTTAATTTTTTTAGATTTCAATTTGCACACGGGCTATGAGCATCCACATGTTAAGATAGAGGGCCGTGTGGCCCAACACGGGCCAATACACAATCTTGTCTTTTATTAATTTTAGGGTTTTCAAAATTTTCCCTGTCATGCCACTGAACCACAAACCAAATCTCCTTCACCGATTCTCATCTCCCCGATGATTTCAGCCTTAATTTCTCCTCTGCATAGTTGTTTCTTGTTGTTGTTCCTCCCTTTCGTTGGCTTCGACACATACCACCACCTTCCTATTCCCTACCCCTCACACAATAGCCCACGCGTACCCCGATCTGTTCACCCTATATTTTTCGCACCGTTTGAGGCCATGTCAAACACCCTATTCTTTTTCCACTGTGAACATCACCTTCCCCCCCACTTTCAATACAATTATTTTCTCCCCCGATCTACCACCACCGCTCACACTTCCATCGACCTCAACCTCTGATCTACACCTGTGCACCACCACCATCAACCCCCTTCCCGTTCCATTCTCCATTGTCGTGAGCTTTACCGTCGTCCAACCTAAACCTCGATTGGTCCCTTCCTTTTTCCTATTATTTTATTATTATTTTATATTTAGTTTATTATTATCTTGTTAGTATATTCTTATTATGATTATTATTAGTTTTGGTTTTTTTTTACTACTATTCTTGTTTATTGTTGATTATTATCATTAGTATAGGTTTATTATTTTTCTCATTAGTATAGGTTTATTCTTATTTTATTAGTTGTAGTTGTACTATTATTATAGTAGTTTCTTTGTTTATTCTGCTTAGTATTTGTTTTCCCGTTCGTCTTAGGAGTAGATTTTAGGTATAGTAGTTAAGGGATTTGGTGTCATCATGAGATAAATTGCATCCTAATTTGTGTTATTTAATATACCAATTTGTCTATCTACTCAATTACTTATTGGTGTTGCCGATTTTTATGGTCTGCTAATATATGTGGTTTTTATTGTTCATTCAGGTACATAATGACAAACACGAGAGGTAAATCTAAGGTTGTTGTCTATTAAGTTCAATTTTGAGCTTAACTTATTCAACTAAATTATTGATTAATTTCTGATCAATTGAATTTTAATTAGCCTAAATTACATTAAGTACATTCCATGCCGTAATAATTTGTTTTCGCTCCAATTCAACAAATTAATTTTAATTTTAAGCCATGCGCAGGTTAGGAACATTTGGATGTTCGAATGAGCTCAATTTGGAAATTGATTTTCACGAATGAAACTGTTGGTTACGGAGCATCGTATGCTGGTTTTGAACATTAAATTAAAGTGGCCAATTCGACCGCAAAAGATCTTGACAGCAAAGAAAAAATTCAGTCCATTATAAGGTGCAATAGACCGACAGCATGAAACCAGTCGGTAAGGGAATTATTATTAATTCTCCAAATTTCCTTCTTACTAACGGTGGCCGACTCTAATCGAATCAAGGAAATCAAATCAGCCTTCAAGAGTTTAATTAAAGTAAAACTCTAGTAGGCTGGAGCTATTTTTATACGACGGGTTCAGCTAGGGAAAAGGGGGACAATATCAAATTTTGTTTTGAATTCTTGGAGGTTATTATTATTCCATAAATAGAGGTGACCAATAGCTGAAAAGGGGAGTCGAAAAAAATAGAGAAGAACAGAGAAGAAGCGCGTGGAACTCGAACAAGCAAAATCTCTAATTGAACCAGCAAAAGCCAATCAAGCAGTTGGAGTAGCAGCCCAAAATTTCAACTAATTGAGAGAAGGGAAGCTCGACGATTTGATGAATTTTTCCCTTTCCAAGATTCAATTTGCAATTCATGCTGTTTACAATTGATTTTGGTTTTGTTTTACCTGCTATGAGTGTCTAAATTACTTACGCTTAGTTAGACACTTATGAAACCTAGCACAAGGAATTTGAAAATTTATTTTGTTTTAAATTCGAATTTGGCATTCTTGAACTGCTTGTTTTTATCGTTTAGGGAATTTTTCTAAATCAATTAGATTGATCAGCTATTTCATTTAGGAATTTTCTTATAATCATCTAAGTGAAAATTGAGTAATCGAATTTCTTAATTAGACTTAGAGTTGGTGATGATTAATTAGCCTGCAGTAAATTAGAGCAATTACGGATTTAATTTTAGAACCCGCTGGAGGATTTTTCTTTGATTAATGCAGGGTGAAGTGATTTTTCAGCCTTGCTGCTGATTTAGTCTATTAAAATAATTTAAACTCACAAAGGACTTGTGCTTGGTGGATTAAGGCATCGATAACTAAGCATACTTTCTCTTTAACTTGATAATTTTTCAGCATTCACAATTTGAACTAAAACTTATTCGCTACTTTAGATTATTTTTAGCAAACGTAGAAACATAAACCCCCATTTTTTTTCTTTTTCTCGCATGCATTTTGCATTACCTTAATCACAACTCTCTTAAAATAGATTTAACTCAAGTTTCTTCGTTGGATGATTCCCTATTTACCCTATATTACCTGTTAATGTTGGTTGAATAGTGGGTTTAATTCGATAGTCGTAAACGACAACTACCAAATTTTGGTGCCATTGCCGGGGAAGCGACGTAGTCAAATATATTTGATTTTCAGAACTTATTTTGTTTTCTTATTTTTACCTATGCAGGTAGATTAATTCCTTTAGTATATGTTATTAAGTAGCGGACGACGAACATCGAAGTTTCTTGTTAACATCACCGATCAGCAAGCCGAATCTCACAATCTCTACATTGAACCTAACGATTTAGAGGACATCGACATGGCCAACCAGACCTTAAAGCAATTGGCTGCACCTAACATGGTTGCACAACCACCATTTATCACTTATCCCGCCCTTGATAGGCCATTAAAAGTCAATTCGGGATTCCTGAATTTGTTTTCGAAATTCAACGGACTACCAGGTGAGGACCCTTATCGACGTATTAATGAATTTATAATTACTTGTTCAACTATGCAGCCAGATGGCATTGAAGAGGAGCAAATCAACCTGCGAGCCTTTCCTTTCTCGGTACAAGGTTTGGCGAAGGACTGGTCATATTATATGCCGCCGGGTTCATTCACAACTTGGACAGGGTTACATAAAGCTTTTCTTGAGAAGTTTTTTCCGGCATCAAGGATAGGGTCAATTAGGAGACAAATTTGTGGAATTAAGCAACTGGTAGGTGAGTCACTATATGAGTATTGGGAAAGATTTAAATGGCTATGTGCGAGCTGTCCGCAGCATCAGATTAGTGAGCAGCTTTTAGTACAATATTTTTATGAGGGGTTGATGCCACAAGATCGAGGAATGATTGCTAATATTGAGGTGCAATGGTTGATAAAACATCAGAGCAAGCCCGAAATTTGATTGCTAATATGGCACAAAATACACAGCAATTCGGTCTCAGGAGGTTCGACTTAGGTAAACGAATGGATGAGGGTCAATCAAGCATGATGGAGGCTCAGTTAGCTAATTTAACAACTATGGTAAGAAAGTTGATGACTGGAAGTAATTCAAAGGCTTCACTATATGTCATTTGTTGTTTAGAAGGTCATACCAAATCAGAGAAGGTATGATCCATACTCGGCTACTTATAATTCGGAAGTTGATGACAGGAAGGGGAAGCTAACGCCGTCTTTCCAAATCAGAGAAGGTATTATCCATACTCGGCTACTTATAATGAGGGATGGAGAGATCTCCCTAATTTTAGATATCAAAATTGAGCCACACCCCCGGGATTTGAGCAGCAAAATTCCCGACCATATAATATGTCACAACCAAACCATCAAAACCTCAGTGCCAAAACCAGGACCCATACCATGCTTGAACAAATGATGAAGATGATGTCTGACCAAAAGAAGGAGACCGATGGTAGATTCCAAGCTTTAGAAATAGCTGTGAAGCAACTGCAAACTAGAGTCTCATCAACCGAAGTTAACCTTGGGAATTTACAAGCACAACTGAATAACCGATTGCCCTCACAGTCAGTGGCGAATCCAAGGGATAATGTTAGTACCGTAACTTTGCGAAGTGGGAAGGAATTAAGACCTATACTGAAAAAGGTCCAAAACAACAATGAGGAGAGAGAGACTGAGATAAAAAGGGTTCGATTGGTAATAGAACAGAGGAGAATTTAGCCATGCCAAAGGCTGATTCATAATCATCACAAGCCGACCCAAGAGAGGCAGAAAAATTGCACCTACCACAGTCTATTGTTTCGCACGATGCAGCAAATCTTGAGCAGGAAGCGCAAACCTTCGAGCCTTAAATAGAAGGAAGTTTACACGCTAATGACCAGCAGCGATCTTATGTGCCGAAAGCTCCATTTCCACAGCGCTTGAGGAAGGAAAAATCAGACGACGTAAATGCCGAAATCCTTCAGACGTTTCGTAAGGTACAAGTTAATATTCCATTGATTGATGCAATTAAACAAGTGCCTAGATATGCTAAGTTTTAAAAAGAATTATGCACATCTAAAAGGAAGTTAATTGGAAATGAGAAGATTAGCTTAGGTGAAAATGTATCTGATGTATTTCAAAAGAAACTTCCAACTAAATGTAAAGATCCGGGAATGTTTTCGATACCTTGTAAGATAGGAGACCTTAAACTTGATAGAGCTATGCTTGATTTAGGAGCTTCTATAAATGTCATGCCTAGGAGCATCTACGATAAGGTACAGTTAGGTTCATTAAAAGGAACAGGATTGATAATTCAACTAGCTGACAGGAGTAATGCATATCTTGATGGCGTCTTAGAAGATGTTCTAGTACAAGTAAATGAGTTAGTCTTTCCGGCTGATTTTTATGTTTTAGACATGAGACCTAATGATAATTCGATTGATGTACCTTTACTTTTAGGCAGACCTTTCCTGAAGACCGCTAGAACAAAAATTGATGTTCATAAAGGGAATTTAACTATGGGTGAGATAATAAAATTTAATATATTAGATGCTAGGAGATATCCCACTGATATTAATTCTGTGTTTGCCCTTGATGTAATTGATAATTTTGTTCAAGATGTTTATGAATTAGGAGGGGATGACGAGTTAAAAAGTGTTCTAGTTAAAAGCATTTTTGATATCAATGAGCATGAATGCATCATTTCTGATTCCTTAATTAATTCGGTTTGTGCATTAGAGTCGCCCACATTGACATGCTTCAAGCCGGTTCTCCCTAGCCTTACGGTGACTGATAGACAAGTTCCTTCACTGATTGCACCACCTAAATTGGAGTTAAAAGAGTTGCCCGAAAATTTAAAGCACATCTTTTTAGGTGAAAATCAAACCTTGCCATTAATAGTATCAAATGCCTTAACCGAAATGCAAGAATCCAAGCTGCTTGGAGTTCTTAGGGAACATATAGAAGCCTTCGGTTGGACACTAGCCGATATTAAGGGACTTAGTATGGCTTTATGCACTCACAAGATAGCCTTAGAACCAAACTCGGTCCCTAAAAGAGACCTCCAACATCGATTGAATCCACCGATGATGGAGGTGGTTAAGACTGTAATTTTAAAATGGTTAGAAGCTGATGTTATTTATCCTATAGCCGATTCAGAATGAGTTAGTCCAATTCATGTTGTCCCTAAGAAAGGAGGAACTATAATAGTTACCAACGCAGAAGGGTTAAAGATTCCTACAAGAGTGCAGAACGGTTGGCGGGTTTGTATAGACTATAGGAAGCATAACAAAGCCACTAAAAAAGACCACTACCCCCTCCCATTCATGGATCAAATGTTAGAAAGGCTAGCTAGTCGCTCACATTTTTGTTTCTTAGATGGCTATTCAGGTTATTTACAGGTACCCATCGCACCTGAGGATCAAGAGAATACCACTTTCACTTGCCCGTTTGGAACTTACGCCTTCAAAACAATGCCTTTCGGATTGTACAATGCACCAGCCACGTTCCAACGAGGTATAACAGATATTTTTTTAGACTTTATTTCACATTTAATGGAAGTATTTATGGATGACTTTACTGTTTATGGTGATTCATTTGATCAGTGTTTGCATCATCTTGTGTTAGTACTTAGGCGTTGCATTGAGACTAAACTGATTTTGAATTTTGAGAAATGTCATCTTATGGTTGAGAAGGGTCTAGTGTTGGGGCATGTCGTCTCAGCTAAAGGTTTAGAAGTCGACCAAGCCAAAGTCGAGGTGATTAAAAATCTGCCTTATCCGAGTATTGTGAAAGGAATTCGATCCTTATTGGGGCATGTAGGTTTTTACCGTCGATTCATCAAGAATTTTTCGCAAATATCTTCATCTTTATGTGCATTGCTAGGTAAGGATGTTACGTTTGAATTTAATGAGACCTGTAAAAAATCTTTTGATGAATTAAAACTAAAATTGATTACTGCACCTATCATTCAAGGACCAAATTATGCATTACCCTTTGAGATTCTATGTGATGCTAGTGATAAGGCTGTTGGCGCGGCACTAGGACAAAGAAATGGTAGGGAGTCTTATATTATTAGGTATGCTAGTGAGCTATTAAACCCAACTCAGTGCAATTACACCACGACCGAGAAAGAACTCTATGCAATAGTCTTTGCCTTAGAAAAATTTAGAGCATATTTGTTAGGAGTCAAAGTCGTTGTTTTTTCTGATCATAGTGCTCTTAAATATTTGTTGCATAAAAAAGAAGCCTAGCCCAGATTGATTAGGTGGATTTTGCTCTTGCAAGAATTTGACCTGGAAATTAAAGATAAGAAAGGTAAAGAAAACCCTGTGGATGATCATTTGAGCAGGATAGAGACTGGGGACGTGAGGAGTGAACCGAGTGATTTATTTCCCGATGAGAGACTGTACAGTATGACTAGTGCCTTTCCATGGTATACCGACATAGTAAACTACTTAGTGATTAAAGAGTTTCCTACGAATGCACCTACGCCCTTGAGAGAGAAAATTAGAAGTCAAGCCCGATTTTACTTATGGGAAGAGCCATACCTTTGGCAATTTTGTAGTGACCAAATAAGTAGGCGTTGTGTCGATGATAGTGAAATAGAATTGGTGCTTAATTTTTGTCATAGTCGAGAAGGTGGGGAACATTTTGGGCCTAAGAGAACAACTCATAAGATACTTGAGTATGAGTTATTCTGGCCGACTATTCATAAGTACTGATACGCATTTTGCAAAAATTGTGCCTCATGTCAAAAAACCGACATTTTAAGTAGTAGGAATCAAATGCCATTACATAATTTTTATGTTTGTGATATATTTGATGTATGGGGTATTGGATTTATGGGGCCTTTTCCATATTCTTTCGGTTATCTATACATTCTTGTGTGTGTTGATTAGTTGTCGAAATGGGTGGAAGCATTTCCAACTAGCGCCGATGATGCTAAAACTGTGGTGAATTGTCTTAAGACTAACATCTTAAATAGATACGGAGTACCAAGGGCTATAATTAGTGACAAGGGTACACATTTCTGTAATAGAACCTTGAGAGCCTTATTTGCACAATTTGGTGTCACCCATAAAGTATCGACTGCTTATCACCCTCAAACCAATGGGCAAGCCGAGAGTAGTAACAAGGAAATTAAGGGAATTTTGGAGAAAATTGTTAAATCCAATAGGAAAGATTGGAGCCAACGGTTAGATGAAGCGTTATGGGCCGTTCAAACGGCTTACAAAATGCCAATAGGGATGTCGCCTTATAGGGTTGTTTTTTGGAAAGGCATGTCATCTTCCCGTAGAGCTTGAACATAAGTCATTTTGGGCAGTTAAGCAATGCAATTTGGATTATAGTTTGGCAGGTGAAGAGCGCAAGTTGAAGCTGCAAGAATTAGAGGTGTTGCGCTTAGAGGCATATGACAATTCAGTCATCTACAAGGGTAAGTCGAAGGCATTTCGTGACTCAAAGTTGAATCGCAAGGAATTTAAGGTGGGGGAAAAGGTACTACTATTTAATTTTAAACTTAAACTGCTTCCCGGTAAGTTAAAATCAAGATGGCTTGGACCATTTATAATAACCCAGGTGCATCATCATGGGGCAATCGAAATTAGGAGCCTCAAAACTAATAAAATTTTCAAGGTGAATGGTCACAGGTTGAAACATTTTCATGAAGGGGAGCAAGCAGCTTGGTTGGAGGAGATCAATATTGAGGATCCATGAGAAATTGCGATGTCGAGCCAACGACTTAAAACAAAGGCGCTTGTGGGAGGAAACCCACGTATTCAGGGAAGTTTTCTTTTATCTTTTCCATTATTATTGTTTCTTTCCATTGGTAATTTTTAATTTTCTTTTGCATTAGGGGCAATGCAAACATTAAGTATGGGGGACAATCAATTAATTGATTTTCTAACATATTTTATGCTTGTTTTAATTTAGCAAATTTCATAAATTTTGTTAAAATTTCTTTAAATATTAAAATAAAAGAATGAAGGTGTATTTTATGAATTCAAGATTGATTGTGATTGATGTATGTCGATTGGTTGGGATTAATTTTGTTTTCAATTGACTGATTTTGGTTCGGGAAGAGAAGAAAAAAACTTGATTTTGTACTTTTAAATTGAAGAGGTTTTTTAAAAAAAAAAGAAGAAATTTTTTTTAGTCTGCTTAATTGATCAATTATGTGGTCCTTGTGAGGAGTTTGAGCCTAGAGAATAAGTTGGGACATCCATGCCAACTTGAGAGGTTACTATTCGTTCATGTGTGTTTATTGTTATCGACTGTCAATTACTCTAGAACTTGCTTTAGATCTTATCACGGCTAGTGATGCATTTGATTTCCATTAATATGATTTAAGAGGCAGTAGGAATTAAGCCACGATTACTTATAAAAGCCGACCTTGAAATTATTCCAATTAGTTAGCAAATTTGAAGCCTTAATTTCCCATTTTTTATGAACCCCTACAAATTGAACCAAAGCCTGAATCAACTCACCTTTTTAGGCTAGTTAATTCAGTTTGGAAGTTCATCTTAATTTCGACATATGTTGGCCAAATTGGGGTAGTTTTTAGCTGGAAATTAAGGGCTGATTTTCTTAAGGAAAAATCAGTAAGTTGCAGCCTTCCTATTGAATTAAATGAACGAAGCATTATGTGATCACAATGAAGTGGATTGGCTGAATCAAGTGGTATGGAAATGAAAATGATCAAAGGCTGATTGAATTAGTCATATACTCTTGAAAAAAAAAGAAAAAAAAGAAAAATAAGAGAAATAAGAGAATTGATGACTTCCGAACGATTTTACTAGCCTAAGAGAACTAGCTCCACCATCCAAATAAATTCCTCCCGTCCACCACACATTACCTCGGCCCCATTACAACCTTTATGTAGCCTCGATTATATTTATGGAATTTTATGTGTTATGTTATAGATAAGGTGGACAAGCAAGCCTATGGTGGTTAATTACTTTCGACTTCAATTTGAGAGCAACATACTAGCCTAAATACATTGAGTGGTGAGTGTTAATCATTTTCTCTTCCTTCAGTGAGGATTGATCAAAAGAAGCATTCGTAAATTTTGATTAATTTTGAATTCTTGTGGATTTAAAGCAGATTTTCTTTTCTTTGATAAACCAAAATCTAGGACTGTTGATTTCAAAAAAATTCATCCCAAGCATGAACAATACAACAACTCTTGATTAAAACTTGATTTCTTGAGAGCCTTCTTGATTCTTTTCGACTTGATTGCTCAGGGACGATCAATAGTTTAAGTATGGGGGAGTTTGTTAAGTTCAATTTTAAGCTTAACTTATTCAACTAAATTATTTAAATTATTGATTAATTTCTGATCAATTGACTTTTAATTAGCCTAAATTACATTAAGTACATTCCATGCCGTAATAATTTGTTTTCACTCCAATTCAACAATTTAATGTTCATTTTAAGCCATGCGCAGGTTAGGGACATTTGGATGTTCGAATGAGCTCAATTTGGAAATTGATTTTCACGAATGAATCTGTTGGTTAAGGAGCATCATATGTTGGTTTTGAACATTAAATTAAAGTGGCCAATTCGACCGCAGAAGATCTTGACAGCAAAGAAAAAATTCGGTCCATTATAAGGTGCAATAGACCGACAGCATGAAACCAGTCGGCAAGGGAATTATTATTAATTCTCCAAATTTCCTTCTTGCTAACGGTGGCCGAATCTAATCGAATCAAGGGAATCAAATCAGCCTTGAAGAGTTTAATGAAAGTAAAACTCTAGTAGGCTGGAGTTATTTTTATGCGACGGGTTCAGCTAAGGAAAAGGGGGATAAGATCAAATTTTTTTTTGAATTCTTGGAGGTTATTATTATTCCATAAATAGAGGTGACCAGCAGCTGAAAACAGGAGTAAAAAAAACAGAGAAGAACAGAGCAGAAGGGCATGGAACTCGAGCAAGCAAAATCTCTAATTGAACCAGCAAAAGCCAATCAAGCAGTTGGAGTAGCAGCCCAAAATTTCAGATAATTGAGAAAAGGGAAGCTCGACGATTTGAGGAATTTTTCTCTTTCCAAGATTCAATTTGTAATTCATGTTGCTTACAATTGATTTTGGTTTTGTTTTACTTGCTATGAGTGGCTAAATTACTTACGCTTAGTTAGACACTTATGAAACCTAGTACAAGGAATTTGAAAATTTATTTTGTTTTAAATTCGAATTTGGCATTCTTGAATTGCTTGTTTTTATCGTTCAGGGAATTTTGCGAAATAAATTAGATTGGTCAGCTATTTCATTTAGGAATTTTCTTATAATCATCTAAGTGAAAATTGAGTAATCGAATTTCTTAATTAGACTTAGAATTGATGATGATTAATTGGCCTGCAGCTAATTAGAGCAATTACGGATTTAATTTTAGAAGCCGCTGGAGGATTTTTCTTTGATTAATGCAGGGTGAAGTCTCTGAAATACTAAATGCACCTTTAATAAGTTAACGAAGAGATAATTAAAGGTAGATTCTCAATTATGAATTTTTCTAATTGAATGAAATTTAATAGAGATAGGAAGTCGCTTCGTAAGTGATTTTTCAGCCTTGCTACTGATTTAGTCTATTAAAATAATTTAAAGTCTCAAAGGACTTGTGCTTGGTGGATTAAGGCGTCGATAACTAAGCATACTTTCTCTTTAACTTGATAAATTTTCAGCATTCACAATTTGAGCTAAAACTTATTCGTTACTTTAGATTATTTTTAGCAAACGTAGAAACATCATTTTACATTACCTTAATCACAACTCTCTTCAAATAGATTTAACGCAAGATTTTTCGTGGGACGATTCCCTATTTACCCTATATTACCAGTTAATGTTGGTTGAATAGCAGATTTAATTCGGTAGTCGTAAGCAACAGCTACCATTTTCCTTGTTACGAAAAAGCGGAAGACATTGAGGGCGACCTAGACCTTGGTTCCACCCCAGATGCAAGACATCCGTGTCTCTAATCTTTCTCAGGTCCACACGAGGACCAATATCAACATCTGAAGGAGTGGCCTCTAGGTTAGGGTTGTTTTATAGACTTAGAGGCACTATAGGCGATTAACGTAGCTGATCGTGTTTAGGCCCTCATCGACACAGCTCCATGGGATTGGTTCTTCTCCATTGTCTAGCTGACTTATCCAGAACACACAAAGGAGTTTTGTTCTAAATTCTTCCTTCAACATGCGATGTCACGATGAGATGAGCTGTGTACAGTATCGTTTAAACTCAGGGGTGTTACACGCTATCTGAGTGTCCTAGACTTTGGAGTCGCCCTTAGACTCTATTGTGAGGAGTTCATGAGTATCCCAACATTCTCCATATTATCTCACCACATCCACCACTCACCTTCACTCTGTTGGTTGAAGATCGGCGTGATAGGGGCATCGTATAACCCAAGTTAGTTGAAGGCAACTTCTCTACCTCCGCCATTGTGATACATCCATGCCATTCTAGACACACCTTAACTGGTATGAGGGAATGTATCGAGGTCATTGGTACATATGATGCCTATTTTCTTTGGAGCATGGCGATGTGACACCTGGAAACACAAAGATTTATACACTTTTTCATACCTAATTTTACTTAAAATCATGCATTTTCGATATAATTTTTGTCATAAAATAATTAATTTTTATAAAATAGTTAAATTGTATTAAAAATTTGAATTTTTAGTCAATTTTACAATTATTTTTAGTGAATTTTTATTATTTTTGACAGATTCTTATAAAGGGCAAAAATTGACCCGGCAGACACCGTTAGAAGAACAAAACCGAGAAGCAATTCGAAGTAACAAGGCAAAATAATTTCCAGCCTAAGACAGTCCAAATATGTGTATTAATTCATAATATAATTAATTTTAATTATTTCCAATTTAATTTGGGCTAAATAAATTAATTTTAATTAATTATGGAAAAAGGGCCTAGTTGAACTGCACCAGTTGAACCAAATTGAGCTAACCGAACCAGCCACCAATTGGGCAACCCAAAACCGTTCAAATGCTGACCCAAATCAGAATTTTTAGCTGATTAAATGAGCTACAAAAAGGCCCTTTGAAGACTTCCAAATTGCATTCAAACCTTACCTTAAATTAAGGCTTTACGGATTTTCCCCAGGCTAATTTTAGCAAAGTTGAAAGTTTCAATTTTGCCATGTAGGATGGCCGGTCATGAGGGGGATCTTTGGCTGCTAAAATTTGCTATTTTTAGCATCCATCCTCATCTATATAAACCCCCCTTTTCTGCCTATTCAAAGCATCCCTCATTCACATCTCTTCTCTCACAACTCTTCTCTCCTCTCTCACTTTTTTCTCTCATTTTCCCATTCAAAGTTCCTTGCTCTTGTGCCGATTAATATTTCTACATTCAATGGGTTTACTATGACAAAATGATTTATTTCCATTTTTGAACTTCATTTAATTCAAGAAATATAAATTCATTTCTAGGTCATTTTCATTTTCATTTTCATTTTGGAGAAAAAGCAAATTCATTTCCAAATGATTTCATTTCTCAATTTTCATTTTTTATTTTGGAGAAGACCATAATCATTTCCAAATATTCTCATTTCTCCATTTTCACCATTTCTATCCATTTTTATTCATTGTATTAAACTTGTAATTAATATTTGGTTTCAACAAGCTAGCAGGGGGACTGATTGGACATATATGATTAGAGCTTAAATGATTTATAACTATGTTTTAGCTTTTTGCCTATTAATTTTAAACTCATTTAGTCACGAAGTCATTCTAGTATAGTATCATGATTGAGCTTTCTTTAATGTCATACCATTATGAAAGTAACTCGATCAATGCTCATCCAATAACCTTGGCATAAGTGTGTTACCCTTATAAGATATCATTAATCTCTTTGGGATAATATATATCCTCCCGATATAATCCTATTTTATCTCACGGTAACCGTCGCGTGTGAAATGATATGTGAATTGTGCAAGTATACACATCAAATATAGTAATATAATGATAAGTAAGATCATCTCTATAGGGATCGAATAGGATTAACTTTGTTAAGTTGCTATTATGAAGTATGTGAATTATGCTAAGGCAAAACAATGACAGAAATGCACTAGTAATAAAAAAATGATGATGTGCGCAGTATGTAAACAAGAAAAAATTTAAAAATATGTATGGCAATGATACCAAGACAAAAGTAAAAAGGTCTACACTGTTGAATGGAAAGGCTTGGATTACTAGGAATCTACCCTTATAAACCAATAATCCCTCAGCAAATTCTTAATCAACTTACTCCTTAGAATGGATTTAAAATGGTCTGCTTCTTTCGAGAGCAAGACCTTAGGATACCTCACCTAAGGAAATATATGTCTATAGACCTCAGATGTGATTCCCAATACTGATTACTCTTCAGTCTTTACGAATGTTGGTCTATGTTTAGAGACTGTTATAGGCATTCTATCGAACACCCACTCGTATCAATCAATTGTGGTCCAACTAACCTAACCTTTTTAGAATTAGATTATGTTTATAAGCATACCATACATTCATCTATGTCTAGAGATTGCATGCATGCAATTCGAAAGAGCAAATTCAATGAAACAGTAAAATATATCAGATCTAAGCTTCAACATTAATGGAAAATTTAAGTATCATCTAGTAATCCCAACCCGATGAGATATAACTCATGGGTTGATTAATCAAATCAAAATGCAAAATATCATTCAACATCTTCAATAATAAATTTTGCAAAAAAGAAATTTAAGAAAATAAAGGAAGAACTTTGGGAAGCTTTCGTCGATCCAGCCCTCAACTTTAGTGGCACAATGTCTTGCAAAGACTAGGTTGACTGCCTTCTTCTTCTCCCTCGTGTTCTGCTCTGCTGCTCAGCCTCTACTCCTACCCTCGTTCTTTTCCTTAGAATCTTTTCCCCCTAAAAATGCTATTTTTTTTATCCCCTCTCCTCACTTTTTATAGGGTAGATCCCCCTCTTAACACATAATATTTCCTCCCTCTTTTTCAGGTCGATCTTCCTTGTTTAAGTACAGCTGGCTGAGAGCGGCACGAATTGAGTGCTGACTCAGTGTCTTCCTGGAATTGCCATGGCATTAATGTTGGCAATACGTCCAACCTTTTGCCTTGACAAAAAATTCACTCATTCATTTCTTTTCCTCATTCTATACTTGCCATTCAAACACAAACAAATCATTTCCACCCATAAGTAAAAGTAACATAATAACATTTAAGCACAATTCAAGCTTCATGATGCAATGCTCTAAAAATACTAATATAATATCCTAAAATGCAAATACATCAACATATGTACAAATAATTAACCAAGTTTAGAGGCCTGAAATATACCTCTTTTCAAGAGTTATCACACCCCAAACCTGAGCTATTGTTTGTCCTCAAGCAAAATATGCATGAATGCATGAATTGCCGCAACAACATAATTACCTTAGTAATGTCAAACCATGTAGAGCATATTTTGTACATCAGTTCTCAACAATATTCTATTTCTAAATTTTTTTTTATGTTTCATAAGCTTATTTAGCAAAAATAATGCAAAAAATATTACCCTAAAAATAAAAGTTATAATTACTCATGAAATTTCGACTATAGAAAGTACCTTCTAATGTACTTAGTCTATCTTTCATCTAAACTCAGTTTCCTTTTTAAATCTGGCATTGCATAAACTCAATTACATATATTTTTATTAGGAGATTCATCTTGTCACATGGTTTCTTTACTTGACAATCTCAGTGGAGCATTGATAGTACTAGAAAGAACATATGTTTTCTCCCTACTTATTGGTTAATTTGTTCCCATTTAGTTATCTTTAGCACATATTTTAGCATTTTCAGTTCAGTAAATTGCATTTTATAACTCAGTGGATCTTAGCCTATTTACCCTTAATTTTGTAATGTTTCGGTATCAATGTCGCTACATTAGTATTTTCAAATTGTGCCCAGAATTGCCGCTGCACTTGACAGCTATTCGATAAGAACAAAAATGTGTGCATTGTCCAGTCTTGTATAACCAACTTGTACGTACAGAGGCAACATGATTCTGATGAAAGGACACTTGGGCTATTTCGAAAGAATATAAATATTCACGTGAAAAAAAAGAGCTTTTGGATTATCATCTTCTTCAACCTACCCTTTAAAGCTTTCAACTATGGTGGCTTAAGCCTCCTACGGGTGAACCAATGGGAAAGGATGGAGACCAGCTCTTGACGAGGAGCCTTGAGTGTGATACAAGAGGAAATAGAAAGATTCAAGTCGAGTCATCTTAGAATAGTATTCTCCACTTGTTTCTTATATTTTTCTTTTCTAAATGCTAGTGATAACTTTCTATTTCATGTTAGTACTAAACTACACATGATTTCTAGGTTAAATGTTATTTTATTCTATCTTACTTCTACTATTTAATCTTTGGATTTGAGTGTTTTTAGCATGGAAGTGTTATTGTGGTCATTGACACTGAAAGGTGCAGCAATAGTTCAAGCTAACAAGCATGGCAACAAAATTGGCTTGAGGATTAGAGGAATTTAATCCAGTTTTTCTTAATAGTCTTCCATTGCCATCATCGAAAGGTGTGGTTAATGTACATGTTTAAGTCTTAGATGAAATATGAAATTTAATCTTGGTAAGATATTTATTACAATTGAATGCATCGGCAATCACCTATCTTTTTATACCTTGTGAGCACTTAGTATTCTCTTGAATATTCACGTTGGGGATCCCAGATTATTAGTATAATATTTTATCTTATTATTTTCAAGTTATTACTTCGACAACTACACTCAAAATTTATCTCATTGTTATTTATTTATTGAATTGACATTGATAGACAAAAGACAACCATCCTCATGAGATTGATATCCGACATATTCATATATGTCTACTATACTTGCATCGGCAATGTATGCTTGCACATTATTGCTGTGATGTTAAATAGTCGATCAAGCATACACTAAATTGTCAAGTGTTCTATCATGTCACAATTTGAATGGAACTCACTCATGAGGCTAAGGCTTTTGAATTAGAAGATGGATAGAGCAAACAACTACCTCCTTAGCTACTCAACCTGTTACTACAGTGGAGTGCCCTCAAACTACATTCTTCTCTTTTTTTTTAACACACTCTTACTTAAACCTATTTTTCTAATCAACAAGACAATGGAGCAAACAAACTGTTTCTGACCTATTCAGCAATTTCAAGCATTGGAGTGTTGGAGTGTTTCATGGCATTTCTTTGATTTTTCTTTTGATTTTACTTAAACTTGACCATTTTATTCGTTATAGAGTATTGTCATTTTTCTTAATTTAGCTTCAAGAATCTTTAAGTTTGTTAAAAGAAACTTATTATAGACTAATTGTAATTGGAATTAGGAAATTCTACTTTCAGGGATAATTTTCAAGCAACTATCCTAAGCTAAACTCACCTAATTCACTGTTACAATTTTCTACGTTTAGTGAAGAAATAAGCTCTTCATCAAATATCATATGCATAAATATACTCATCACAGTCTAACAATCTTTAGCATTTATGTATGTTAAGACAAAATGAATAACAAAATGAAAAAAATACTAAAATAAACCTACTTAAAGAAATATCTAATGCATCCTAAATGCACAGCACCCCCAAACCTAAGGGATGCATGAACACACAAGAATCATAAATGCAAAAACATATATATACAAAAAATGATATGACAAAAAAATTTGAATGCATGATGAAATGAAAAGAAAAACAAATGGCATAAAAACAAATATCATTTCAACGCACTGAGTGACACTTCCTCCTCCTCATCACCAGATCTGGTGAGATCATCAATAAACTGATTGATCTCCCGATCTTATATAGACATAGGTTCAATTGATGGAGGTGGGACAATAACAGTGCTATCCATTGGTGATGCAGGAGTTGGAGTTGCTTCTACTCCTTCTTCATTATCAGTCTCAATATTTAGTAATTCAATCTTTTCTTCTTCCGCAAGTTCCTATGCTTCTTGTCTTTCAGTGGCAGGGTGTGTGGGGATATGTAACAACTCGTTTTTAGTGTGTCAAAAAAATAGTTTTGGGGCCACCAAATCTGACGAGTAAGTTTGTAAATATTATTATTTCATATTTACGATTCAAATGTGATTTTAAAAATGTTTTTGATTTGATCATTTATGTTATATAAACGATTTATTAAGTTCAAGTGGTTTTAGAAAATGAGGTATTGGGACCTTGTTTCTATAAACTGAGCCATCAATATTTTTATAAATATTTATGAAGTGTTATTAAGGTGGTATTAAAGTTTCGTTGAAAAACTTTTACATTTCGATAGTTAATTAATTAAAAGGACTAATTTGTAAAAATGTAAAAGTCAATTATTATTAGTATTTAAGTGCCCAATTGTATAAATTAAAAAATGGATGGTTTAATATGGAAAATTAGCCATAATTAATGGTAATGGACGGCAATGTGGTTGATTATTAAATTATTATTTGAATTGTTTTCTTAATTAATGTTTAAAGTATTAAAACATTAAAAACAAAAGTAGAAAAAATAGATAATATCATCTTATTCTGGTTCTTTGACTTAAAAGAGAAGTAATAAACACCATTGAAGAAGCCATGGAGTGTTGGCAAGCTTTCCTCCCTTGCATGGTTGTACTATTGAGGTTTGTTTTTAATAATTTTGATGTTTTTGAGATCGTAGCAATTAGGTCCAACTAGCTCGTACCATCGATTTTGAAATTGTTAAAGATTTTGAATGTTGCCATTGATGAATCTAGTGATTTTTATGTTAAATGATGAATTTGAAATATTCTGGTTATTTAAAAGTATTTTGTTAAGTGATTTTGATGAATTTATCGAATAGGGACTAAATTGTTAAAATAATAAAAGTATAAGGATTTGATGTGAAATTGTTACAAAATGGCCTGAAATGGAGGCTATTAATGTTCGACTAGTGTGAAATTTCTATAAAAATGGTTAATTTGCAAAATGACTAAATTTCATAAAATACATTGTTTTACTATCTAAATTAATAGATCAAATGAAATTATTAATTTAGATCAAGATAGAGTGAAAAATCAAGGAGAGTGGAAAATTACAAATATGTCCCAGTACTTTGACATTTCTACAATTTAGCCAGGAAATTTGTACGTTTGAATAGCATTCTAAATTATGTTTTAAATGCTATCATTTTATAATATCAAATTATATCTCGACAGAAAAATCCAAAGGCGTATCGGTGATCAGCGACCAATGAAAAGGGATAGCTTCGGCTATTGAATATGAAAAGGGATAGATTTGGCTATCGATTATGAAAAGGGATAGCTTCGGCTATCGATTATGAAAAGGGATGGTGACGACCATTAATTATGAAAAGGGATGGTGACAACCATCAGATATGACAAGGGACAGCTTTGGCTATTGATTATGAAAAGGGATAGCTTCGGCTATCGATTATGAAAAGGGATGGTGACAACCATCGATTAATGAAAAGCGATAGTTTTGACCATCGAATATGCCGAGGGATGGTTACGACCATCATTTAGAACACTTTGTGTGAGCTCGGATAAGGGTTCCGATTGACGTCACTATGACAAATATGGAAAGGTATGATGTACCAATGATCAAAGTATGAATATTCATGTTTATGAAAGGTATGATATAAGTGATGTTATGTTATGTGTCCATATCTTACCATGTGATGACATTGCTAAGTTATGTGTTTAATCACTAACTTATGGCTATGGTTAATGTTCTGTTTATGTTTTAGGTGTATGCAAATGAAATGGTAAGTGTTTAACAAAAACTAAGACATGTTTATATGAAACTCAATGGAATGGTGATACATGGAAAACATGATATCTTGTTATTTAAAAGTATTTTGTTAAGTAATTTTTGATGAATTTATCGATTAGGGACTAAATTGTTAAAACAATAAAAGTACAAGGATTTGATGTGAAGTTGTTACAAAAAATGGCCTAAAATGGAGGCTATTAACGTTCGACTAGTGTGAAATTTCTATAAAAATGGTTAATATGCAAAAATGACTAAATTGCATAAAATACATTATTTTACTATCTAAATTAATAGATTGAATGAAATTATTAATTTAGATCAAGATCGGGTGGAAAATCGAAGAGAGTGGAAAATTACCAATATATCCTTATACTTTGATATTTCTGCAATTTAGTCAGGTAAGTTCGTACGTTTAAATAGCATTTTAAACTATGTTTTAAATGATATCATTTTATAATATCAAATTATATCTTAACAGAAAAATCTAGTGGCGTATCGGTGATCAGCGACCAATGAAAAGGGATAGCTTTGGCTATCGAATATGAAAAGGGATAGCTTCGACTATCAATTATGAAAAAGGATAGCTTCGGCTATCAATTATGAAAAGAGATGGTGATGACCATCAATTATGAAAAGGGATGGTGACGACCATCAAATATGAAAAGGGATAGCTTTGGCTATCGATTATGAAAAGGGATTGTGACGACCATCGATTAATGGAAAGGGATAGTTTCGACCACCAAATATGCAAAGGGACGGTTATGACCATCATTTAGCACACTTTGTGTGAGCTCTGATAAGGGTTCCGATTGACGTCATTACGACATATATGGAATGGTATGATGTACCAATGATCAAAGTATGAATATTCATGTTTATGAAAGGTATGATATAAGTGATTTTATGTTATGTACCCATATCTTACCATGTGATGATATTGCTAAGTTATGTATTTAATCACTAACTTGTGGCTATGGTTAATGTTATGTTTATGTCTTCTGTGTATGCAAATGAAATGGTAAGTGCTCAATAAGAACTAAGACATGTTTATATGAATCTCAATGGAATGGTGATACATGGAAAAACATGATATGTTGGGATGGATGATAAATCCAATTGGATCATACTCAAGTATAATGGTTATCCATGTCAAATTCATACGAATCATGTTTAAATGAACTAACATGTTTTGTTGATGTGCTAGGGCTTACACCAAGCTTGTGGATATGATTGGTGTTTATGACTATGCTTGTACTATGCATACGAAACGGGTAAGAAAAGGAAATGAAACGGTAAGTACGTAGTTGGGATGTATTATGATGTATTATATGTGAGCAAATTGCTTATGCTATACACTAAATCGAGAGTTAATAATGTTGTGTAGGCTTATGATAAGCATTGGGAATGGAATGGAAAGTAAGTAAATAGAAAGATATATAATTTTATGAAAGGGATTGATGATATATATGTTATGTCTCACGAAATCCTATCATGTTATGAATGGTCAATAAATATGTGACATTAATAAACTTACTCATTTGTGAGTTGATGATCATATCGATTTATGAATCTTATAGCATTAGCATAGGTTTATGTTTATTCTATAAAGATTAATATTAAAATGGAATATTATTCTTAAAGTTTATACGAGCTTACTAAGCATTCATTGCTTGCATAATTTTTCTTTTACCTTACAGATTATTAGAAGCTTGATCGGGTTAGAAACTAGTCGGAGATCTATCACACTGTCCATCAATTTTATAGGTAGACTTTTATGCTTTGGTTGCGGTTATAATGGCATGTATAAGTGTTTTCTACTTAATGATATGGACACTATGTTTGGCTTGTAAATATGGTTTTATGATTGATGACATTTTGGCACTTTTGTACTTGATGGCTAATGTTGAAATGGTTTAGTGATGATATGTTTTGAATGGCCAAATTGGTATGCTTGTGTGTGATATTGGCATGTAATGTTGCTTTGAATTTGTGAAACTTATGTTATTTTGATGCCTTGATGGCTGGTGTGCTTTTGGCACTTTGATGCTTAATGGTTGGTGTTATATGATCACATTGATGCATGATTTTTAGGCCAAAGCGGTATGTATTGGCATGTTTGCAAAGTGATCATTTAGGGCATGTTTTGATATAGGATTTAATCAAACATGTTTGGTTGAATTGTGACCATTTGGACCTAAATTTGGTATGCATATATATTGGATGTTGGAATCATTTATTAATGGTTAGTTTTGTGTCATTTATATGGTTTTGATACAAAGGAGAAGTGGTTCAAATGGTAAAGTTATTTTGTTATGGTATGAATCTAAATTGGTAAGGTTGGTATGTGTCAAAAGTGGTATGTTTTGGCATGTTTATAATGAGACCAAGTGGAGGTATGCTTTGAGGTAGATATGAAATATTTCTAATGGTAAAAATGTGGTCAACTTATAAAAGGAGTTTTGAGATGGAAAATGAATTAAGTTGTTGATGAGTGAAATGTGTTAAGTACATGTATATGTTTAGGTAAATTTTATGTTTGCATTTGAGGTGCCTATATGGCATATTGGTTGAATGGAATTTGGTATTCGGTTTGGTCTTATTATGCAAGTTTTAAGTATGTTTAAAGGCTTTATTATATATTTAAATGGCTTGTTGATGTGTGCTTGAGTTGGGTGAAAGGAATGGCTTGAATTTGGTCTATTTATTGTCCACACAGCCTAAGACATAAGCATGTGTCTCAACCGTGTGTCCCTTGTAGGTTTTTAAAGTTTACCTTTCAAGAGTTACACGGCCTAGCACACGGGCGTATGGCTTGGCCGTGTGACCCAAGTCAGAGAATTACACGCGATGGGACATAGTCGTGTTTCGCTACTTCGAATGCCCACACAGGTTGAGATATGGGCGTGTTTCTCAGTCGTGTCAGTCACATGGTGTAATAGCCCGAAATTTGGGCTAGTAGGAATAGTGGTTTCGGGACCACAAATTCGACGAGAAAAAAAAATTATTTTGATTATATTTTTATGGTCTACGATTTCACACAATGATTTCGTGAAAATTTTGTTCAAAAATTTTGACGTTTGGGCACTCAATTTAGTCAAAAGGAATAAATTGTAAAAAGTGCAAAAGTTGAGTTCTACATGTTAGAAGTGTCCAATTGTTATGAAATTTTAAATTGGAGGTCCTTAAATGGCAATTAGACCATTGGTTAACTTGTTGGACAAAAATGGACAAGAGATAAGTGAAATAGGAAATTTTTAAGTTGGGGGCATTTTGGTCATTTAGTAATTAAAAGAATTAAAAAGGCCAAAATAACCAAAAAATTTGTCCATCTTCTCCATGGTGAACGAAATCAGCAAGGGGGAAGCCATATTTAGGGTTTTTAAGCTTCCAACCTCCATTGTAAGTGATTCCAAGCCCCGTTTTTAATGTTCTTTACGTTTTTGGAGTCCCGGTAACTTGATTTAGCTTATTCTAGCAATAATTTAATCTAGGGTTCATATTTGGAAAAATACCCATAGGTAAAATATGTTTATTTTGATGTTTTATGGTAGAATATGAAGCTTGAAATTGTGTTAAATAACTTTTGGTAGCCGATTTTAAGTGAAAACGAGTAAATTGGCAAAATCGGTAAAAATACCTAATGTTCATAAGTAAGTGTTAGAGTGAGAATTTGATGTTGCCATAGAAGGGAAAAATGTTCAGCATGTCATAAAACATAAGAAAAAGGAATAAAGTTTAATTTTCGAGCCTAGGGTTAAAATCATAATTTTGTGAAACATTAGGGGCAAAAATGTAATTTTGCCAAAATGTGAATTTTGGACTGGATTGAATAATGTGAGTGCTAAATAAGTTAAATGTATTATTATAAGTCAAGAAAGACAAGGAATTGACTTTGATTAGTGAAAAAAAATGAGAAAAAGTAGAAATTTTCCTATTGAACATTTAGAATAAAAAGGGATACGAATGAAGTGACAGAAATGATCACATGTGTGGCATGGACTCTGTGTAGGCCACTATGTGAAAGTGAAAGTGATGGTCATGTGTGTAGTACTATGTACAGGCTACTACGCGTACCAGAATGATAGGTCGCATGTGTAGTGCTATGTGCAGGCTACTATACGTACCAGATAGCTTCGATCACGTGTGTAGTACTATGTGCAAGCTACGACGTGTATCGGATAGTGATGGTCAAATGTGTAGTACTATGTGCAGGGTACTATGTGAATCGGTATCATTAAGTATAAGGTGGTTGCTATGTGCTGATCCCACCGGATATCATTGATTACAAAGGGTGGTTGATGCGTGCTGAATCCACCGTGTATCTGTTATTATTCCGAAGTGTTCATCGGGGAATTGACTAAGTGAAAATACATGAAATCATGTAACGATTAAGTGTGATTGAATGATGAATATATGTGTGGAATTGAATTGAATAATGATTGAAAGTGAATAAGTGAAATTATGAAAAAGTAAAATTAGCAACAAAACAGTTTTGGATAGTAACAATAGTGTGAATTTGAAAAATCACCAAAAATGGTGGAAATTGAATTAGAGAGTGAATAAGATATGAAATGAAATTTTAATGAGTATATTTTTACATAAAAGAAACAGAGCAAGCAAAAGAGTTATATATTTTGAGATATTTGTGTTTTAGTGAGGCAGGGTTGGATTGATTTTGGAATCCCCTGTTCTAACTTTGGAAAATAATTAAAATTATAAAAATAATTATGAGTTATAATTTATATGATTAGAATCATTAATGAGTCTATTTTCAAAGGAAATAAACAAAATATCATCTGAATTCATACAATGAGATAAATCATCTTTAGTGAAGAGAGGTTAGAGATGTTGAGCGTTGAAATAGGGTGACTTTAAAGAATAAACTGTACTAATTTACTAAGAAAAAAATTCTAAAAATTTTATAGTAAAAATATATGTGAGTCTAGTTTCAGATAAAATTAACGGAACTTAGGTTGATGCTCTGTAGCTTCAGATAAAAATAATTTAGTGAGTATAACTTGAATAGACAGCTTTGAATTTAAATATAAGTGAATAGTGAAATTATGTATAATGCTATTTAAGCATGTTATATACATAAAGGATGCGGGACGGAGAGGAGGAGGAGGACAATAAAGTATAGCAATGAATTGTGTATAATTTGTTAAAATTCTAATTATAATCGATAAATGTTGAAATAGGAGTGATGCTTATATTGGTGTATTACTGGTCATGGTAAGCTCATGAGAGAAAATAAAGTTTCATAGCATATGCGTGCGGTATATTTGGCATGAAATGATGTCATGAGAGGCTCATGAATTAACTCATGTTTGTAAGTTGATGCATAATTATAGTATTCAAATATATACATATTTGTAATATTTTGCTATGTGATTCGGAAAAAGGGGAATAAATAGCATACTGAAAATTCGACCATGGTGCTAGTTTATGTTAAAGGAGTGTTTTATGGCATATCTTAAGTAATGGAATGTTATGAATTTTGAGATTAATTTTCTAGTCAAATAAATGACAAATGAATTGATTACGTATTCGTAATTTTGACATATGCTTGAATAAACTTTAAGTATTCGAATGACATGGATTTGATGGTGATGAGATTCGAACATTGAATTCATGAAGCACAGGTGATGTATTATTGTTGTGTGATAGCTTGGTTTGAGAAATTGGTTAGGTAAATGGTAAGTGAAAGCATTTATGGATATAGAAGAAAATTCGGAGTGAATATGAAATTTAGCTCAATTAAATGATTTCATCAATTAAAAATTGTGTATACCAGAATGTGTTAGTGAATTACATATTCGTAAATTGACATTCAAAGTTTAGTTAATGATATATGAAAATAACATGAAAAGATTTATGATTGTGATTAATATTGATTCTAACTTAAAGTGGATTCTTCAATATTGGATTGATTTAACGGATATATTGAGCATATGAATAGGTATGTATTAGGCCTCGTAAACCCTAATTAGCGACTCAAAGATAATAATTTGAAAGTTTTTAATTTGGATGAAATTTTATAACTCGGTTTAATATGTTTACAAGTGTATTTATTCTGGTAATGCCTCGTACCCTATTCCAGCGTAGAATACGGGTAAGGGGTGTTACAATGTGACATCACTAGATTCGGCCCTAATGTTTAGGCTGGGTTTGGGGTGTTACACTTGGCCTAGTCACACGGCCATGTGACCCCTACAGTGTGAATTTTTCCATCTTTTTCTATGAAGTTTTAAATGTTTTTGATTTAGTCCCGAATCATTTCTAAAGTGTTTATAAGGCCTTGAAGGCTCGAATATGGGACGTTATGCCTGTGTTTGATTTAATTTTGCAATGATTATGAATGTGTTAAAGTTACGTATTTTTGGTAATACTCCGTGACCCTATTTTAGAGACGGATATGGGTTAGGGTTGTTACAGGATAAGGGTTGCCGCACCAGCCTCTGCTTCACCTTCCTCTTCTTCTTCACCTACATGTAGTTCTTTAGGAAAGTTAGGAAACTTAGGAATAGGCTTGGTGAAATTCTTTTGCAGGGACTTCGTTATCGCACCGTCTCTCCTTTCCACATAGGCCCAGAAGATGGCCATTTGTTCTTGTGCCCATGCCAAGTTTGTAGTAATCCTCGGTTCCTAGGCCTGAAATAGAGTGAATCGCCTTTGCAACTTTTCAAATGACGTGAGCACTTGCTGTTGAAAGACACTATTAGAGGTGAAGGAGGTTGTTGTGACACAGGTTGGGGTAGAAGAGATAGAAGCAGAACAAGGAGGTGGATGTCATTGCAAATCCTCCCCTAAAAAATTTGCAACAATTTGCTTCGTAATGGCCCTTTTGTTTGGAGTAACATCTCCATTGGTCTGGACAGAGACATTCACATGTTGGCACAGTGCGATGATGAGAGAGGGAAAATTAAGGCTTCTTGCATTCTTTTGGGCGCACCGGTGGACTTCTTTTAATATGCTTTTTCCCACATTTATCTTCTTTCGTTTTATGATGAATGGAGCAACAACATCCACTCCTTAGAAATCGTGGAGTTATGAGTGGAAGGAATTAGGTGTGTTTTCAGGAAGTGGTACAAAACCCTACAGTTCAATTTCAAAGAGGCCATCTCCATGGTGTAACAGCCCTATCTTGACACCATCCACTTAGTACCTATGACACATAAGTCTTGAAGAACTTGATCCAGACCATCCTTAGTCAAAACATCAGATAGGTCGTACTGAGCATTGATGGAATATTCATCAAAGAGCACTAATGCTCCCCGCACATAAATAAAAGCATTGTTAGGAGAAGTAAGATGAGCATAGAACTCACAAACCACCTTTGTCAAAACATCTGTTGGATGCAAACTGAAAATATGCCATCCATGTTGTTTTAACACAGAGGAAATAGACTCATCATATCGCATAAAAGGCTTGTCTTGAAAAATGAAGCATTTTTCCAAGCAAAAAGGACACTTGGAGATATTGTGTGTGTATGGATCTTCCGCTGTTTGGTTGAAAAATGTGCAGGTGGCAGAGCAAATGGTTGCGGAGTAAAACATTTGGCCATTAGGAGAAGGTAGAGCAATTGGTAGACGAAAAAGGTGAAAATTTGTAGGAGTAAAAGAAATAGAAGTTTAGAGAACAAGAAAACTAAGGTTAACTATAAAAGAAGATGAAACGATTAGGGTAAAAAAATAACACGGCGACAAAGTAATGGGGTGACGTGGGCAAGTGGATGAGCGGTAATGATGGCTTAATTGTGGTGTGATTGAAATTGGAGGGAAAAGGAAAAAGATGAAAATATATATTTGGAAGGCCAAATATTTGGGAAATACCATCGATGGGCCAAAGAGCAATGCCTAAACCCTCTATTACCATAAAAAATGCAAATACCTGCTGTACAAAATAAAATTTATTAAACCAAGAAACTGAAATAACTATGAGAAATTAAAAATCAGCAAAAATAAAAACAAATATAAATCATCAAGACACTAAAGTTAAACATTTCGGAGATCAATGGATTGTTTATCTCAAGTCACAAGAGCACCCTAGTAATGCTCCAAGCGTTGCCCATTGATTTTAAATGTGAGCCCAGTCTTAACATCTTTAACATCTATAGATCAATGAAGATATACGTGGGTTACTTCAAAAGGTCCTAACCAGTGAGATTTTAAGTTGCCTAGAAACATTTTGAGCCTAGAGTTGAATAATAACACCTACTGTCTGGGTTCAAATTGTCGTGGCATAATCCTTTTGTCATGCCAACGCTTGGTCTTTTCTTTATATAGTTGAGCGTTCTTGTATGCCTGAGCTCAGAATTCATCCATTTCATTTGACTCTAATAATCGTTAATGTCCAGTAGTGATCCAATCCATGTTCAGCTTCTTAATAGCCCAAAATGCTTTATGCTCCAGCTCGACGCTTAAAAAGTGACATGTTCAATGGTGTTTTGAATGCAGTACAGTAAGCCCACAAAGCTTTATCCAATCTGGATGACCAATCCTGGCGATTTGGGTTCAACATTTTCTCCAAAATCTGCCTAATTTCTCTATTAGAAACTTTAGTTTGGTCGTTTGTTTAGGGATGATATGCCATGACAATCTTATGTTTCACCCCATACCTGTACAAGGCATTAGCAATGAATTTGCAATCAAAATGAGAGCCTTCATCACTGATAAGTGCGCGAGGTGTACCATATCTTATGAATATATTTTTGTGCAAGAACTTCATCACCAATTTGGCATCATTAATAGGGAGAGCTACAACTGCAACCCACTATGATATGTAGTCAACTGCCACAAGTATGTATAAATTTCCCAAGAGGATAGAAATAGACCTATAAAGTCTAGTCCCCACACATCAAACAACTCAATCTCCAAGATATTTTGCAGTGGCATTTCATGTCTCCTAGAGAGTTTACCTGTCCTTTGACAACAGTCACATGCCTGGTAAAAGTCATGAGCATCCTTGAACATGCTCGACCAATAAAAGCTAGATTGGAGAACTTTGGTAGCAGTTCTCATGCCTCCAAAATGTCTTCCGTGAGGAGCTGAATGACAATGTTGAAAAATGCTTTGAATTTCATCATCAGTGACACATATCCTAATTATTTGATCAGTGAAAGTCTCATCCCAATAATAGTGTCTGGCATTGTGAAGAGATTTCCTTCTTCTTTGGCTATTGAGATCATGGGGCATCAACCCACTCACTAAGAAGTTCACAATATTGGCATACCAATGTAATGCCATGGCAACTAATAATTTCTCGTCTGGGTAGTCTTCCTTAATGATTTGAATATTTTCATCTTCAAGTCCAGCTTCTAATCTCGACAATTGATCAGCCACTTGATTCCAAGTCTCTTTTCTATCTCTAATTTCTAGATCAATTCCTACAACAAAAGTATCCACCGGATCAACCTTGGCTTGGCATCTTTCTTGGTCGCCAAGTACTTAATAGCACAATGGTCTGTATAAACTGTGACATTGGTACCAACTAAATAAGATCTGAATTTATCAAATGCGAATACCACAACAAATAACTATTTTTAAGTGCTGGTGTAGTTGAGTTGCGCATTTAGCAGGGTCTTGTGTATACAAGCAATCTCTAGCACAAAAAGTACAATTCCCAGACAGAGGGAATAAGAAAGAAAGAAGACATCCTTTTAAGGCTATAATCTTCTCCATTTCTAGTTTTCTAGAAATGTCACCTAGAATAATATGCCATTCGCTAAGAATAATAATGGTGGATTATTCTAGGTGACTTACGATATTTTGACATGGAAACGACGCTCTTGAAAAAAGCTTTGAGATCAGTTCCCTCTTCTTAAAATAAGACTATCGTCTTTGACTCCAGCTGAAATGGAGGAAGAAAGGGTAACATCAAATAGGACAAGAAGGTGGGTATCGCTCAGGAAGCTGTGGTGGCGTCGACACACCTTCCTAGGCGCGCGTCGGTCCCACCATTGGCAGAAGCATTAACTACCATCCTTATATGCGCGTTTAACCCATTATAAAACATTTACATATGTGTCCAGTGCTGGAATCCATGCATTAGACATTTCTGAAGTAATTCCTTTAATCCTTCCCAAGCTTCATACAACGTCTCATCCTCTGATTACTGAACAGATGTAATGTCATTTCTAAGCTTGGCATTCATATTAGATGGATTATACCGTAGCAAAAACCTTTGGAAAAGTTATTCTTTTACTGTTTTCCGCTTCTTTATTATTAAATTAAATTAATTTCTTCTTTTCAGATCAGATCCAAATCTTTCCTACTTGAGTCAAACAACTTGAATACGATCTTGATTCACTTCCTCCGCTTCAGTCCCGTATCAAAAGTTTATTCGAAGATGCCACCGTCCCTAACGGTAAAGCATTCAACCATGCTCTGGCACAATCTCTCAATGAATATAGAAAAAATTTAAGTCGTAGGGTGTCTTCAGGCCCACCCTGTTGCCTGAACAAGTCACAAACTTCTAGGAAAAGTCTTAAATGCAATCGTGGATCTTCAGTAGGCAGCCCACTGAATTGTCCTACTATTTGCAACATCTGAAACATTACTGATTTCAACTCAAAATGCTAAGCTTGAATGGTTGGTCTAACTATCCCTAGGTTCAAGTAATCCAGAATTGGTACTACTTGCTCATAAATAGGCCTGTCTCGGTCATCTATCACACGATGAATAGGAAGATTAACATCCTAGCCATTTTGATGCAATGGATCTTCCATACCTGGATCATCTCCGATCCTAGCCATATCTCGTAGTTCTCTTCTCCTTCTTTGCAAAGTTCTCTCGATCTCTAGGTCAAGAGGATATTCTTCGTTAATAGGAATGCCTCTTCTCATACACTGATGGCAATCCTTGAAAAACTAATGACAACTAAGTTACATAGAACTAATAGAATTAGATAAGTAGTAACAAAACCAAATTTCACCAGATCGTCGATCCCTAACAACAACGCCAAAAACTTGTCGCGTCTAAAATGATATGTGAATTGTGCAAGTATACACGTCAAATCAAATAATATAATGATAAGTAATATCGTCTCCACAGGGATTGTATAGGATTAACTTTGTTAAGTTGTTGTTATGAAGTATGTGAATTATGCTAAGGCAAAACAATGATAGAAATGCAATGCTAATCAAAATAATGATGATGTGCACAGTATGTAAACAAATAAAAAAAATGTTATAGCAAAGATACCAAGACAAAAGTAAGAGGGTGGGATTACTAGGAATCTACCCTTATAAACCAATAATGCCTCGACAAGTTCCTAATCAACTTACTACTCAAAATGAATTTAAAATGGTCTACTTCTTTCGAGAGCAAGACCTTATGATACCTAACCTAAGAAAATATATGTCTATAGACCTCAAATGTGATTCCCAGTACTGATTACTCTTCACTTTGTATGAATGTTGGTCTATGTCTAGAGACTGCTATAGGCATTCTATCGAACAACCATTCGTATCAATGAATTGTGGTCTAACTAACCTAACCTTTTCAAAATTAGATTATGTTTATAAGCATATTGTGCATTCATCTATGTCTAGAGATTGCATGCATGCAACTCGAAAGAACAAATTGAATGAAATAGTAAAATAGATTAGATCTAAGCTTCAACACTAATGGAAAATTCAAGTATCATCTAGTAACCCCAACCCAATGAGATTTAACTCATGGGTTTTTTAATCAAATCATAATTCAAAATATCATTCGACATCTTCAACAATTAATTTCGCAAAGAAGCAATTTAAGAAAAGAAAGTAAAAACTTCATGAAGCTTTCACTGATCCAGCCCTCAACTCCAGTGGCACAATGTCTTGCAAAGACCAGGTTGACTGGCTTCTTCTTCCCTCTTGTGTTCTACTCTACTACTTAGCCTCTATTTCTACCCTCGTTCTTTTCTTCATAATTTTTCCCTCGAAAAAGGCTTTTTTCTCTCTCCTCTCATCACTTTTTATGGGGTAGATCCCCCTCTCAGTACACAATTTTTGCTCCATGTTTTTCAGGTAGATCTTTTTGGTACAAGTACAGCTGGCTGAGAGTGGCACAAATTGACTGTTGACTCAGTTTCTTCCTGGAATTTCATGCCATTAATGTTGGCAATCCATCCAACCTTTTTCCATGACAAAACTTCACTCATTCATTTCTTTTCCTCATTCTACACCTTCCATTCAAACACAAACAAATCCTTTCCACCCACAAGTCAAAGTAACAAAATAACATTTAAGCACAACCTAAGCTTCATGATGCAATGTTCTAAAAATACTAATATAATATCCTAAAATGGAAATAAATCTACTTAAGTACAAACAATTAACCAAGTCTAAAGGCCTGAAATATAACTATTTGCAAGAGTTATCAGTAACCATTACATTTTCTTTCATGGAAAGTCAATTACTGTTAAATAGTAATGAAGTCATTCATCACAAAGGTGAGAACCTGTGCCTACATTTTCGGTTCCTTATCTATCTGAACTCCAGCTTTTACTTACATTACAATATACGAATCACGGATACATAGTCTGTCATCCACTCAGGATTTAGGTATGCGACACTATGAATGTCAAATGTGAAGAAATCCATAAATGGATTTAAGATCTATTGTATTTAGGTCTAGTCTGATGTATTGTAAGTCCAACCAGTCATATCTATGTCTCTATGTTTTAGGAGTCATCCGCTCCGATGCCCAAGACAAAACATATCACCAATTGGAATTAATAGATGACATATTAGTCTTTTAATTGGTTTGCTTATTTCTTATTAGACTAAGGACTTGTTTAGGTTCATCTACTAATACAAGTTGTCTTTTAGTATTACGATCCGACCATGTAATACCGCTTAGTATTAGTTTAAACATTAGACAACTAGTGAGTCAACATTTGCTTCTATTTTGCTTTGTATGAAAAAGCCACATGAGGACAATTATACAAACTATATTAATGTAATACATGAATTTATTTTATTAGCCAATCTATTCAAAAAAATTACAAGTTTACAAATGAATATACTATACTTAGGGCACCAGATCCAATAGTCTCCCACTTGCCTTAGTAAAGTAGATGAGCCATGTTCTTCTTTCCCATGCTCTCCACGTATTTCTCAGAACTCCTAGCTAATAGAGTCTTGGTAAACGAGTCCGCAAGGTTGTCCACAGATGCAACCTTAACTACATCCATGCTTTCGTCTGCAACTACCTCCTTTATAATATGATACTTTCTATCAATATGTTTTATCCTCTTCTGGTTTCTCGTCTTCTTGGTATTAGTTATTGCAGCGCTGTTGTTAGAATATAGTGTGGTAGCTTCTCCATACAAAGAACGACTTCAAGATCCGTAAGAAACTTTCGAAGCCATATTTCTAATTTGGTAACCTTAGAAGCAACCACATATTTTGCCTCCATACTGGAGTTAGCAGTACAACTCTTTCTTACATTTCTCCACTCAATGGACTCACCGCCTAAGACAAAAACATAGACCAATGTCAATTTCTTCAGATCTCGACAAGTTCGAGAGTTAGAATTAGTATAACCGATAGGAGTAAGATCTCTTCTAAAATACACAAACATATAATCCTTTGTTGTCCGTAAATACTTGTTTACATACTTAACTTCTTACCAATGTCTTGGTCCTAGATTCGCCTCATATCAACTCACCAAACCCACTACGAATCAGATATCTGGGTGTATGCACTACATAGTGTACATGAGACTTCATACTATCAAAGCATAAGGAACCTTTCTCATGTTCTCTCTTTCTTTCATTGTCTTAGGATAGTCCTCCAAAGAGAAATGAAATCCCAATATAAAAGGTTGATTTCCCTTCTTCGAAGCGGTCATTGCAAAACACTTAATATCTTGTCCATGTATGAAGCTTGCAATAGTACTATCACTTTGTTCTTTTGATCCCTTAGGATTCAAATTCAACTTGATTGTGGTCGACCATGTGACTTGTGATGTAGTCTTGGATTCAAACATAGGCGGAGACAAAATATCCCAATATGTGCCATTTTTCATCAGTGGGAACTTATGTTTCCAAACATTGAAAATGTGTTAACGAATGTACACATCTTCCTTGTATTCCATATACTCTGCATCGGAAAATGGCACATACCACTTCCACATGAGAACATGGATACTAAAGTGCTTGAAACCTCTCACAAGTCCAACCCCTTTCCGGAAGGTTTATCTCGTATAATGTTGCAAGGTGACATGGTGTTGTCTTGTTGTTGCGTTTAAATAAATAATGCAATTATGCAAATGTACATGTGATTCAAGTGATAAAGTGATAAGTAAGTATTGTCTCCATAGGGATCAGAAATTGGTAAGAAATTGAGTAAGTTTGAAACACCTCTAACCCATATCCATTATCGAATTAGGGTTACTAGGCATTACTGAACAATACACAACTTAGGAGAGTCATTCATTACTATTCATGTTTAAGGTAATATAAACTCAATTATACGAATCATATGTACATCTCCTTTATAGCATTCAAATAATCAAATTATAACATAGCTTAATACATGACAAATTCCATGTGCATACATTAAGTCATTCAAACATATATCGAATACATGCCAATATATCTATTTATTTTGAATAATATCAAAATATCAATTCCTTAACTCTACATGTACGCATGTTAAAAACCAAACAAACTATTACACACCAATTATTGTCCAAACACATATGCAACCTTAGTATACCATATAGTCAAACATATCTTTAAGGTAACATAAATAATGCGCATTTTATCCTATCACTATGAACCATTATAAGAGCACAAAATACAAACCATAGTACACCCCATTCGCATACTAATTATCATGCATAAATTGCACTCACCTAACCAATTCCCTTCTCACCTATTTCGGCTCTCAAATTTAGATTCAAAAGTAGCACAAAAATTTTACCATTCAATATTAAGCTAACTTTGCCATTACAAATCATGACCATATCGTTAGCATGCACACTTATTTTACTTATGACTAGCCGATTATAACCATTAACTTAACATTTTTAACTATCCAAATGGTCATAATTTCAATCATTAAATATAAACACAATAATCATACCATTCTTTCCCATAACATATGCCATAAACACACTTCTAAAATAAATTAGCATCATGGCAGAATATACATTGTGATTATCATTACCCCTTACCGAATCATATAACAAACATCACAAACATATATACTCAGTATTAAGCTTACTAACTTGAACTAATTCATATTACAAATCATACCTTCCAAATAAGCCAATATTAAGCCACAATCGAAATATATATCCATCAACCATGTTTACTTTGTTTGAGCCGAATCATAAAAATCAACAAATGCAAACCATACCAATATGTCAAGCTTACCATAATAAACTATCATAAGCCATACATATCATTACTTTAAACCGTAGGCATATACCAAGCACAACACACATATATGACATGCATATTACTTACTAATATATTACATACTATAACTCAACAAGCATCCATCATTTACCTCATTGCCTAAACACATGACCAAATTTACACAACCATTAGCATTATAATCAAGCCATTTTCGCATGGTTAAATATATACATACTTTAAGATTAAACATATTATCTAGCCTATACATGCCATAGGTTCAAAGTTCAAACTTATAAAATACCAAAAAAGTGATCGATAGTGTGACGAAGTTCCTTGACAATCCCCAAGCTCTTAACTAGCTTCCAAAATCTATAAAACAACTAAAGAGCACACACATAGTAAGCTTAAATAGCTTAGTAAGTCATAAGAAAATAAAATTATTAAATGAACATTAGCATTATAATTTCAACTAGGCCGAATATGAACAATCTCATATACATATAAATCACTGTTTTATCATCCATACTTTATATCATCATCACAACTACTATACTTACCTCATTTTCATGAACATTTAACTTTGCAAGTACCTCAACCATTTAACTTGATTTCATTCGATCTTATCTCAACATTTCCCGTTGAACCATTTGGAATCAATAAGGATACTCAGATAGCTCGAAAATCTCGTACGGTGCCAACGTCCTAGACGTGGTCTTACATGTAATCAACTATCGATGCCACTGTCCCAGACAAGGTCTTACATGAAATCATATACGATGCCAATGTCCCAGACATGGTCTTACACGTAAATCTCAAACCGATGCCAACGTCCTAGACATGGTCTTACACAAAATCACATATCGGAGTCCAATGTCATGACATAAGTATCCTAACTATTCCTAAGGTTTGTACGGGGCTTTCGGACATCGTAATTCGATCGATTCATGCTCGTAATAAATCATTCCATGCTAAATTCAATTCGACAATGTAGTTATACATACATACAATTCAATTCAGCTATGTACATAATAAATACATTCAGTTTAACATAATTCATTCACTTATGAACTTACCTTGTACGGAGACGAACGAACCGAAACGACTGATCTACAACTTTTGATTTCCCCAGATCCAAATCTAATTTCCTCTTTTCTTGATCTAATTTAATAAAAATTTAACTTATTTAATCACATATTTACTTAAATTCATCCAAAAACACATAAAAGGGAAATTTTCACTTTAGCCCCTAACATTTTACATTTTTCACAATTTAATCCTTATTTCACAAAACACAAAATATTCAAAATTTCACCAAACTCAAATATAGACGAATTTTACTAAGGTTCATAGTAGCCCATTTATTTAATTTATTTTACATTTTGACCCCTCAATTTACAAAATTTAGAATTTAATCCTTAATAAACATTTTTACTAAAAATCACTAAATTAAACATAATAATCTAACAACTTATTTTTATTTTCCATTATCAAACAACGAAAACAACAATTTCTCATCAATGACAAATCATAAAATACACAACCAATTCAAAAATTCAACATGGGCTAGTGAGTATTCAAAGCAACGATCTCAAAAACGTAAAAATTATCAAAAACCGAGTAAAACACATACCCGAATCAAGCTTCCAAAGGTGCCGAATATTCAAAGCTTTCAAAACTTTATTTTCTTATTATGTTTCGGCCAAGAAAGATGAATGCTTGGCCACTTTAGTTTTTATTTTATTTTATTTCATGTTATTATACTTTTTACTATTTTAACCTTAAGTATTTAATTAGAAACTAATATTTGTCCATATTTAATGGTCAATTTCAACATAAGGACTCCACATAATAAAAGCCATAACAATGTAGCACTTTAACAAATAGCTAGCCACATTTGCATTTTACGCAATTAAGTCCTTTTATCAAATTAAGCACACAAACGATAAAATTTTCACATGAAACTTTCACACATATTAATTCACCTACTGTAAACACCAAAAATAATATTAAAATAATTTTACGACTTCAGATTTGTGGTTTCTAAACCACTATTCTGATTTAGCTAAAATCGGGCTATTACAAAGTTATTGTAATCCTATTAACTATACTTTAGAGCAGGAAATACTCTCAAGTTGAATAGGATGTTTGTATAATGAATCAATGAAATCAAATGCTAAAAATAAAGAATTGATATGACAAATAAAATGTAGTGGTAAATTACAGATAAAAGCAAGAGTAATTCTGTTGTTGAATAAATAGGGATGGAATGATTCAGGTGAAATGCTCATATCAAAATAATGCCATGGAAAAATATTGTCTAATCAACTGCTCAGAGAGTCACTATTGTAACCTACCTCTTTCGATAGCTAGATCTTAAGCTAAAAATCTAAGTTACTGTATTTCTATAGAACTTTGGATGAACAACTACAATGAACATTCTTCTCTGCACAACTTGTAACATCTATGTCTAGAGTGCTACAAATATTCTGTAGAGTATTAATTTGCATCAAACAATTCAAGATCCAATATATTTAACCTTTGCAGAATTAAAAAACATCTAAGAACACATCACACAATCAACTATGTCTAGAGCTTGCATGCATGTATTTAAAATAAGCATAAATTGAATGAAATAGTGATATAGACAATGTCAAATCACGAGCATTAAACATAATAAAAAATTCACCCAAATAACTCCAAATGAGATTAGCTCTTGGGTTGGGATTTAGAATCCAAAATCAGAATAACATTCAATATCATCATCAACAGTTTAGAAATCACAGAAATTAACTAACAAAATAAAGGTAGAATTGCAGGAAGCTTTTTCCACTTCAGCTTTCACTTCGATGCTACTGAATCGTGCAAGACCCAGTGTTGATTGCTCGTCCCTTCCCTTGTGTCTCTGCTCTCCTCTTAAATTGCAACCCTCTTTCATTTTCTCTGGAATTTCCCACCAGATTTTTCTCGAAAGAAAACTAATCCCTAATCATCTCTAATTCCTCCTCTCCTCTCCTTTCTCTTTCCTTTTTTATAGGGAAGGCCTCCTCTTAGCACTCACTTTTCTCCCTCTTTTTCAAGTGGATTCATCTGGTACACGGACAGCTAACTGAGAGTGATGAGGACTGAGTGCTATGTCAACAATATCTTGGAATTGCCATGGCATTTATGTTGGCAATCCTTCTAACCTTTTTCTATGGTAACATTTCACTTCTTTCATTCTCTTCCTCCTTTTTCTTCATCTAGTCTGCACCTGCTGCATACAACAACCAATTCTCTTTCTCGCAACAGGAAAAGTATCATAAAATGACATTCAAGGCATAATCCAAGCTTTATTATGCAATGTTCTAAAAATAACCTCAAAATGAATATATATCTTCTTAAGTATAGAAATTTAATCAAGTTTAGAGGCTCGAAATACAACTCTTTTCAAGAGTTATCACTTATAAACCCATACACTTGGAAAGTTTCATAGTCATAGGATAAGCATTCAACCCTCATTGAGCGTGATTTTCTACAATTGGTGTCCATGGCTCATTTTAGTTCCTCGAAGAACATGTGACATGCACGCATCATGGTGGCTTGTTTATCTCCCATTGTTATAAACAACTAGGAAATCTCCAATAAGTCGAATTGAACACAAAATTTATGGGCAAATGGGTCCCTTTTATAACTAAATTCATGGCCTTCGCTAGGTTGGTCGTCATATGGTTGTATTGGCACCCTTCATTGTATGACTGCGCCTAAGCCTCAAGTGGGATTTTGTCGAGCCATTTCCCAGCTAAGTCTTTTTTTGCTCGTAAATTCTCCAACCTTTGATGGAATTGAGATCTTTGGAGCTCGTGCCCTGTGGAACTAATTCTGGTTATAATCATTAATAGTACGAATAAAACACTAAACACTAGCTATAGATCTAAGAATCGAGTATGTACCCATGTTAACAACTTCTTCGTATTGTTCAGTATTATGGAACTCTTTTATAAAATTGCAGACAATGTGTCGGATGTAGTGCATTTGATAAGCATTTGGTTGATCCTGTATACCACCACATTGCCTCACTGCCTCTAGTATGTCTTTATCTTGATTGGACATCAAACATATGCCAGGCTGTTTAATTATATGCAAACTAAAGTTTCTAAGAAAAAATCTCCACGATCCCATGTCCTTTTCTGTGATGGAAAATGTTGTTAGCAAGATGTTTCGAGTCCTGTCTTACATAACTGCTATCAATAGTATCTGGGTATATTTACCATACATTCAAGTTACATCTATTTGCACAATGGGCTTGCAGTAAAGAAATGGCCAAAACAACTTTCAAATGTCTAGAGCAATCGATGGAGTATTTCTTTTACCTTTCACTATTTGACATGATGAACCATATACATCGAGAGTTTGCAATTCCACCACTATCTTCTTGAACATTTGTTTCCTTCGATCGTCCACATAAGGATCACTAAATTCAAAATTATTTGCATCATTGTATGCAACATCAAATTGAACATCTTCTACATCTGGCTCAACAACATTTTCATTAAGGTCGAATGTGGGATTTTGAACGCTGCCAACATTTGGTGGTCATGTAGAGTTATATTGACCATCCAATGTGATATTAAGATCGAAATCCAGCCAGCAAACTAGGGACATCTCTCTTAAGACATTGATGGCACCTCCACGTACAACTCTTGGAATTCATATTGTTGACCCATAGGGTTGAGGGAAATATTCATAGTCTATTTAGATGAACTAGGATTTTCAACTACCGTATTCACACTCATCATCATTCAATTCCACATATAATTTTACGACGTAACTGCTAGAGCTGCAATGAACTACTATCATTATCTCGACATCTCCATCATCAATAAGCTCAAGTTGACTAAATATGGCTAGATTTAATTACGTCAAAAATCTATAGAAGATTGTAGATATTGTCTTCCTACAATGTGTTGCTCTTTTATTACTAATATTCAATTTCAAATCCATCAAGATTAATACTTTTTTTATTCTCCCACTAATTTTATACTTCGATTCAAATACAACACCAATTTCGGTTTCAAAAATTTGTCCATTGTAATAAACCACTACTACAAACTAGTTATTCACCTTGTACAATTAACCTACAAAATAAACTAAATTATTAGTTAATAAATCATCATATAGTTTTCATATAATGAATTAAAAACATGAAATTTTCATTACCTTAATCACAAGGATCACCAACAATTATTCAAACACAGACTTTTATCTCTTCAAAGTCAAAATTTTATTTGCCAATTGATTCACTTTTGTTTACCTTGTAAGAGGTGGTTTAAGACATTTTATAAATAATTAAATAAATTAAATTGGGGAGAAACAAATTCTCTTAAAAGTAGGAGAACTCGATTTTTTATATCAAAATCGATTTGAATGAGCCGATTTCAACTTTAGTCAACTCAAATGGTCCCTTCAAATCTCTGGTGGGTCTAAAATGAACCTTGAAGTTTGTCTGCCCAAACTAATTTCAGGCTTCTTAGTTTGCTTTGAGCTTGTCGTTTTCATTTCTAGCGCCTGAAAATCGGTTTCATTTGCTTGATTTCCAATTGCACGATGCAAATAGTCCTTCTAACTAGTTTTGACAGGTCGACAAGCCCTAAATCGATGTGACTGATTATTTTTTTATTTGTCAAGTAAAAAATCTAATCATATTACAGAATAAATTTTTTCCTCCTATTTTTCACTCGTATAAAAATTTCTAATATTTAAAATAAAAATCGGTTCACCCAAATTAATTTTACTTGACATAAACAAAATACGTTCTATTTTGGGGCAATTTACCAAAAAAAGCTATTTTTTTTCAAAATTTAACGAAATGGGCCGATTTTTTGTTTATTTACCGGAATGAGCCATTTTCTGGGAAATCGCATCCACGTCAGCACGATGTCAGGGTACGTGTCAGGACATCGCGTCCATGTCAGCGCGACCTGCTGACGTGGACGCGATGTCCTGCCACGTGGCGCGTTCCTGGGGATGCGATTTTGACGCATTTTTCACGTTTGGTTTTTTTTAGCTTTTAGGGTTTAAGGTTCAGGCTTTTTAGGGTTTTTAAGTCCTAGAATAAATTATTTCGAGTTGATGTTTCTGGTCAAATAGTATAAAATCACCTCTACTAGGATGCTATTTGAGAAGTAATTGTGAAATCGCGCCCTCGTGGACGCGATTTTACTACAGTATGTCATGTAAGAAATAATTTTTTTTGACATTTCTGAGAAAATAGTATAAAATCGCCTCTACCAGGATGATATTTGAGAAGAAATTGTGAAATCGCACCCTCGTGGACGCGATTTTGCTACAGTAGGTCATGTAAGAAATAATTTTTTTGACGTTTCTAAGCAAATAGTATAAAATCGCCTCTACCAGGATGCTATTTGGGAAGAATTGTGAAATCGCATACAGTGGACGCGATTTTGCTCTGATAACAAGTTTAATGAGGCTATAAATTAGGCAGAAAATGTTCTTAAAATGCATAAGTCATAGCAGAAACAATTTAGAGAGGCTAAGAAAGTTAAAGTTTCAAAATGAGTGAACGTATTAGTGCTGTTATTTACTACGATGGTGAGGTTTGCCACACCGAGAATGGTGTTGTTTTTTTGTCGGAGAATACGGTGTGACTGTCATTTAACCAAAACATAGATTTGACAGAACTTCGTAAAAGAATTAGGCGTAAAATCTTCGGAACGACGCCAATGAAAGTTCTGTCAATAACGTATCGATTTTGTTCTTGTGTTGATTCGGTGACATATGACTCGTTCGACATAAAAGGTGCTCGTAGGTTGGAGGCAATGGTGCAGACTTATCTTGCTAGTGGAGCAACTTATATTGAGTTATATGTACAATTTATGTCGCCAACTGATGTACTTTCATCCGGTGTTCGAGATGTATACACGACCCCTGGCCGATACTCGGTTAGCAGGTTACAAAATACGGAACAGCCCATGTTCGGTAGCGGTGTCAAATGCACATCCCCGCAAGACACTCTGTCGGTGGATGGGACATGTACGTCGGTGGCTCAACGTTTGATGCTAGAAATACGTACTGGGGAACTGCATCAAGTTCTAGTGGATGACAATCTACATCCAAATGGGGACGTTATCAAATGCCCAGAAGAAGGGATGACGTACTACCTACGACGTAACCGGTGAGGGGACGTCGTACGCTGCAGATGATTGTGGGTTAGAAGATGACTCCGATGTGGATCCACCTCGAGAGCCTGGGCCGGATGGTGCAGAAGTGGGATTATTTTCTGAACCAGAGCCGATTCCAACAGAGGGTGAAGATGCTGAAAGGAGTTCAGATGAAGAAGAAAATCCACGATTCAGAGCATACTCACCTCCAGCCCACATGCATAATGTCGATCTGTCAGCGGATGATGCGTTAGAGTTTCCAGATCTATCACACCGGTTGCGTGATCGTACAAGTTCGGGGGTAGATTTCGGTGAACTTGAAGTTGGTAATCAGTTTACCAACAAGGATAGTTTTATTGGTGCTTTGAAATAGTATAGCATCAAAAACGGCGTTAATTACCATGTCGTTAAATCAAAATCTGATAAGTTTGAGGCAAAGTGTGCGGTGCAAGACGGCACATGTTCGTGGAAAATCGTTGCCTCGTTAAGGAAAAGGACAGGGTTGTGGGAGATAAAAAAGTACAAAAGTCCACATACATGTGCTGCAGGTATAGAATTGAATGTATCTGAATAATAATTTTATTTTGCAATGTTACATTATTTAATGTACTCCCTCTGTAGGTGTTTCACAAGATCATCCCAAAATGGATTCAGCTATGTTAGCTAGCTTGATACTGCCCACGATAAAACCAGATCCTAGGACTTCAGTGCCGGTGATAATTGCCAATATCCGTAGCCAAATGGGGTACACGCCCTCTTACCGCAAGGCTTGGATAGCTAAGCAGAAGGCGTTGGAGAAGATGCATAGTGGGTGGGACGCCTCATATAATGAAATATGGCAGTGGTGTCAGGTGCTAGAGAGATACGTCTCAGGTGCCATCACAGACCTTGAAACGGAACATTCGTACTACAACGGCCGATTGCTACGTGGATGCCAAGTGTTCAAACGCCTATTTTGGACCTTTAAGCAATGCCGGGACGCATTTCCATACTGCAAGCCGTTGGTACTAATTGACGGTACCTTCATGTTCGGTAGGTATACTCATCGGCTATTGGTTGCAGTGGCACAGGACGGCGGTGGGAGAATTCTTCCAATTGCATTTGCAATAACACCAGGGGAGTCGTCTGATGACTGGGATTTCTTTCTCTCAAGGTTAAGGAGGCATGTGTGCCCCCAACCTGATATCTATCTTATTTCAGATCGGGGCACCGGTATACTAGCTGCATTTGATCGAGAGGGAAGCTTGTGGCAGCGCACACACCATAGATATTGCCTAAGACACGTTGCTTCGAAATACTACAGGCAATATCCATCTAAGAGCGAACGATGACAAGTGACCAACATGGGTATTTAGCCTATAACTGTATTATTTCGTTTGTCAATTTGAATTATTTTTATTGGTAGAAGTGGTATAAAATATTCGCTATGATCTTATATTGGCAGGGTATGAAATAAATAAAGACCGTTTTGCCGAGATGTTGGCAATTTTACGATCCCAAAACGGAGAAAGGGCGGACTACCTTTGTAACAAACGTTTCGAACAGTGGGTACAAGCATACGACGGAGGCCTACGATATGGCCATATGGCGTCGAACCTGGCAGAATGCATAAATTCTGTTCTTAAAGGAACACGCCATCTACCGATAACATCGGTTGTGCGAGAGACATATTTCCGTTTGGCGGCGCTCTTTCGAAAGCAAGCAGCAACTTATGCAGGCCAGATGCAGGGTGGCCATGTATGGTACAGTAAGGTAGTTTAAGAAATTAACAAGGCGAAGGCGAGGGCAAACATCATGCACACAGTGTATCGCGATCGAGACAATTTATTGTTTCGCGTGACGGAGTTTGACAGACCGCACCAAGGTGTTGTTGGTGGTTAATATCGTGTACACTTGCGAAACAGGACTTGTGACTGTGGGAAGTTTGATGCACTTCATTATCCATGCGCTCATGTTATTGCAGCTTGTCAGAAACTCCGTCTGGATCCGATGAGTTATATGGATGAAGTGTACAAATTAGAAAACATGTACAACTTATGGAGACACGTTTTCCCACCAGTCCCAGATGAACGTAAGTGGCCGCCCGTATCTCTTGCTCCTTTTAAGCTGTTACCGGATAGAGAATTGCGTCGCAAACCAAAGGGTCGACCTTGCTCCACTAGAATACGGAACAATATGGATATCCGAGAAACAGCCAGTCAACAAAAGTTGTGCGGATGGTGTAGGAACCTAGGCCATACAAGTCGATCATGCCCTAACCGCAATAGTTGAATGTAATTTTAGAAAAAAAATTATTTTATTCAATTATTAATTGATAATTGTATTAATTGTTAGTAAAATTATCAAATTAGTTTAATTTCTTAATTGTTAGTACCAGTCAAAACATTTTACCAAATCTAACATTATGTAAAATTATGTAAAATTATTAAGTCCCAAAATTTTGTTAATGGTTAGTAAAACTATCAAATTATGTAAAATTATGTAAAATTATTTAGCCCAAAAATTTTAATTAAATTAGGTAAAATTATCAAATTATGTAAAATTATTAAGTCCAAAAATTGTGTTAATGGTTAGGGTTTTTATCAAATTATGTAAAATTATGTAAAATTATTAAGTAAAAAAATTAATTAAATTAGGTAAAATTATCAAATTAGGTAAAATTATTAAGTCCAAAAATTGTGTTAATGGTTACTAAAATTATCAAATTATGTAAAATTATTAAGTCTAAGAATTGTATTAATGGTTAGTAAAATTATCAAATTATGTAAAATTAGGTTAGGGTTAGGGTTTTTAATTAAGTTAGGGTTTTTAATTAAATTAGGTTAGGGTTAGGGTTTTTAATTAAATTAGGTTAGGGTTAGGGTTAGGGTTTTTAATTAAATTAGGTTAGGGTTAGGGTTTTAATTAAATTAGGGTTTTTAATTAAGTTAGGTTAGGGTTAGGATTTTTAATTAAATTAGGTTAGGGTTAGGGTTAGGGTTAGGGTTTTTTATCAAATTACGTAAAATTATGTAAAATTATTAAGCCAAAAAATTTTAATTAAATTAGGTAAAATTATCAAATTAGGTAAAATTATTAAGTCCAAAAATTGTGTTAATGGTTAGTAAAATTATCAAATTATGTAAAATTATTAAGTCCAAGAATTGTGTTAATGGTTAGTAAAATTATCAAATTATGTAAAATTAGGTTAGGGTTAGGGTTTTAATTAAGTTAAAGTTTTAATTAAGTTAGGGTTTTTAATTAAATTAGGTTAGGGTTAGGGTTTTTAATTAAGTTAGGGTTTTTAATTAAATTAGGTTAGGGTTAGGATTTTTAATTAAGTTAGGGTTTTTAATTAAATTAGGGTTTTTATTACATCAAATTGAACTTCTATTTTATTATATTAAATAAACTTCTATTTTATTACATCAGATAATAAGTTTAAATACGGCAATCAATGTCTATTTTATTATATTAAATAAACTTCTATTTTGTTACATCAGATAATAAATTTAAATACGGCAATCAATGTCTATGCCCGGGGGATTCGGTTCCACATGGCGGCCGTCAACGGTTACGCACTGGATTCCTCCCTGCTCTAGCTTCCGGCGGCGGTTGTTCTTCCTCTGGTGGTGATTGTGGTTCTTCCGGTTCGACATTTGGTTGTCGGACTTGGGACGATGATCCATCTTCAAAGAATAGTGTATGTGGAGGTGTTTGCATCATGAACGACGACGGTGTTTGAAAGCCATACGTTGGTGGCGAGGGGTAAAAAGGAGAGCTCCCCGACGGCCCCCCTTGCGATCCCTCCTGCACCGCTGGCCTAGATATCGGCTGTCCGCTCGGCATAACAGGAAATGGAGCTGAACCGGGCACTTGGCTCCAACCTGCCATAGGATTCGTAAAAGGATACATGTAAGAGTTAGGGTACATATAAGGGCTAGGAAACACACCTGGCATCATAGGGAAAGGCGGTTGCGTGGGTATCATCTGTTGAATTGCTGCGTCAAGTAACTGCGTCGGTGCTCTCGTTGGGGACGGTGATTGCATGGCCGCTGATGATGAGCCGGGTGACTGTCTGGGCCTCGTTGAGGGGCTGCCTTCGTAGTCTTCTCGTCTTGGATTTAGAGGCCCGCTCCTTTCCCTTCTGACATGTATTTGCCGCTGCCTCTCCTCTGGCGTAAGTAAATACGGCTTGCCATGGATCCTAAACCGTGGCATGTATTCTGGAACGCACGCTAACTCCAGAACAATGATTTGTTCCCAAGTAGGTAGATATTCATGCCAATTTTCCCACATTTCCGATTAGTCGGACCAGTATCTAGGCCAATCCGTACCTAATAGCCGAAGGTCGATTTTGTGGTGATCGTCAAACACCTCAGGGTCCATAGGAATTGGTTGTCTACATCCAAACTGTCGTAGCACTCTGTCTGTCTGGTGGGGCTCCACGGTTGCATAGTTGATCAACACCACTTTCGCGTGCCAAGCGTTTGGATTTTGTAAAAACTCTTCCGGGATTACTGCCCGAATTGTCGGATCCTCGTATGGTGTCCATTGAAACTATATGAACATGATAGAAATATTAGTTATATACATAATACTAAATACTAAATACTAAATATCAATAGACTAGAGAATGTATGGAAATATCTATTTGCAATAATACTTACTTCTGCTTCCGACCGTTGCTCCAATAGAAGCCGTATATCTTCAAGTTCAGACGGTAATCCATGATAACTTGCCGGATGTTTCCACCTAATTAAATAAATTTTTAGCATACTTTTATTCTTACAAAATCTACATAATAATTCCAAAATGTAATATAAAATTTACCTCGTTACGAGTGGGAATGTATATGGGTGGTTCACTCGAGGACATAGAAATGGAAAGCGAAACCGTGCCCATGATAGCAGTAGTGACAGGCAACCTCCGATGTTTGCTCTCCTCGGTTGCATCGCCCCGCACATCTCCCGATATAATGTTTCCAAGACGGCAGACCCCCAACTAAATTCACCGGCTCCTTTAAAATCAACGAGTTTTAGCAGCCACCTTAGATGTACACTACTCCGTGACGTGTCGGGCATCAGATACCCTCCAATTATTTGAAGAATGTATGATCGAGCATATCTGATTCTTTCAATTTCGGTTGAATTTGCATTCGGATCGAGGAAGGTGGCACGTAACCAGCCATCTCGACCTTACCTCCATCCATTTTATCCGGAATAGCGCCCAAAAGCTCGTAGCACACCGCCTCTCAATTGCTAGATTGGGCAAACCCGGTGACTAGGTGCCCGTCCACCGGCAATCCCAATTGCAGATGGACATCTTCTAGAGTGATAGTGCACTCTCCACATGGAAGATGAAATGTGTGCGTCTCGGGTCTCCACCTCTCGATCAACGCACTGATCAATTTCGGGTCCAACTTGCATCCTCGGCCTACCGTCGCCACGTGCCAGAAACCCGCTTCCCGCAGGTAGTTCTCTACTAACGGTGATGGAGGAGCATGCATATTCCAGATATTGCATTCCAATACCCGATCTTCAGACTTTTATAACAAATAATAACTTAATAATTATCTAAAAATACATAAATAAAAAATCTTAAATAATATTTAAAAATTAAATTTAATACTTACCATTTTCATTTGCTCCACCGATATGTGATTCCTATCAAGATGAATTAATGATCCGACCATTGATGAAAATATAAAAAAATTTAAAATTATTTTAAAAAATATAAAAATTTAAATTTATTTTAAAAATGAAATTGAGGGAAATTGAAATTAAATATGGATTTGAGAGAATTTTGGAAGGAAATTGAGAGGAAATTGAAATTAAATATGGGTTTGAGAGAATTTTGGAAGGAAATTGAGAGGATTAGAGAGGAAAAATTAGATAGGATTTGTTTGTGAAAAAAAATAAAGGGGTGGGGGGTATTTATAGTTTTTTTTTTACCGTTGAGGGGGGGCAACGGTCAAAATTTTGACCGTTAGTACTGTTTCACTGCTGCCTACATCTCTGGCGTGGACGCGATGTCTGACACGCACTCGGCATCGCTACCGACGTGACGCGATTTCCTAAAATGGCCTATTCCGGTAAATAATCAAAAAATCGGCCCATTTCGGTAAATTTAAAAAAAACCGGCTTTTTTTGGTAATTTACCCTCTATTTTGATTATTATGTAAAAATTTGTATTATATTGACTTTTTATTTTTTATATTATTGAGATAAAAAACGGTTTGATCGATCTAATCAATTGTATATAACAAAAAGAATAGAGTATTTCAATTAATTCAAAATGTTATATTTTCTAAATAGTTTTATGTTTATTGATCTAATTTGATTTAATTTAATTATTATTTAATGAAGAAATCATAAAACAACGATTTAGGGATTTTTGGATGAATATTTATTTTAATACGGTACATTTAGTTTTCTTTTGTTCTAAATTATAATATCGTTATAATATTTAATTTCACCACTATATTTATTTTTATACTAACTATAAATAAATACATTCTACATACAAAAACAACCTTAATTAATTTGATTTCCCATGGAATTCTCATGAAATTAGAGGAACGGATGGGCAAACAATTTGGAGCTTTTGGTTGGGCAAAGCACCCCGTACAAACACATATACATACTCGGACAGTCATTAAACTTTAGAATGAAACGACATTTGAATCAGTCATTGACCACTGCAATTTGCTGAGTATATGATTGTAAACGCCTGTATGCGACAAATATATGAAATAATAAACAGGAACTAAGAACAAGAGAATGGGGGACAAACATTTAATGGTTTTTCCCTCTTTCTTATGAATATTGAATAAATAACCCCCCCCCCCTTCCATGAAAGCTACCACACAAAGCTTTATAACTGTCGGTTCATTATTTGTCTGTAATGTGTGTACACTGTTCTTACATAATAATTAACTCTGAAAGATCAACAGACAGTATTAACAAATTCGCATTTATTTTTACATTTAAGAACTTTCACTTTTCTGTGGAGACTATTTCTTCTTAGGGGTCATTGTTCTTTCCATTAGTTTAATTCATACTTCTCATAATCTTCTATCCATATATATCAGTGTTGTCTCTTCATTTTTTCCCCTGCACTGCCATTACTTTCATTCCGCAATATTATTTGGGTATTTTTGGAAATAATTATTTTCTAATCCATGCTTATATCATTAGTGCATAAAACAAAAAATATAAACAACTTCTAAGTAAATAATAAAAATTATTTAAAATAATTAAACATTAAATATAATTATTATATATAAATATTAATAACTCTCAAATTGATGATGTTGAGTTTAGACGTTTTAGAGTTTTAGGTCTTAGATTTAAGATTTAAGATTTAGGATTTTAACCTTTATTTATAATTATATTTCAAAAAGAATTATTAATATTTATTTATAAATCATTCACTATTTTATGTTTTATTTAATAACAATGTGCCTTATTGTATTTGACACATGGTCAATAGAAAGTTTTAACTCCACAAATAGAATTGAAATATTGTAATGCCTCATTTTTATATTTCTAAAAATATATAATTTTTCATTTTCTTATTATTACTTGGAAAGGTATGTGTCACCTCTGTAATTGTGTTTGTAGAGTTTAGAAACTCAACTAACAGAGTATCATATATTTACTCATAAAAAACTTCCATTTCTAGTGCATCAAATAATAATTTGTATATATTATGATTGCATTTAAAGTATTATATAAATTTGGTTTAATATATAGATTCAACTCTAAACTTGATAACTTTTCTCAAATTGCCCCCTAGTCTTTTTCTTTATCACATTGGTCCTCAAGGTTCACATCTGTTACACAAATTGGTTCTTATGTTTAACACCATTAGGTTTTGAACAGTTGGGTGACGTGGCCAAACATGGAAGTGACATGTGGACAAACAGGGGAATGACACATGTCTTCCTCTTCAATTATTTAAAAAATAAAAAAACATAAATAATGAAGTTTATATATAAATTCAAAAAAAAAAGAGGGATAAAGTTCATACCCTGATTCGCGTCAAGACATGTAGCAAGTCAGAAAGGCACCCAAGCAGTAAGCTTGCCACTAGCGAACCAAGAGGTCACCTATAAGTTTTCCCTTTCGGGATGACCATCTTGATAAGTGCAGGTCATTTGGTACCTAGGTCTCAGAGTCTTCATCGTGAATGTGAAGTTGTTGGTCACCAAATACCACGTAGACTCAACTACCCCATACCATCAAGTCAAAATTAATGACAAGATTTGTCCCATCACAGGCGTCCCCATTCCATCGAAGACATCCACCTCTTGCATCCCAAAATAATGGCTTAATGACAAGTCCAACACGTTAACATGACCTTACAGAAAATCCTTGCCTATAAAAACCTCCAGGAACGAGGAAGAAGGGATTAACTCTCCAAAATACTAGTCTTACACTCTACTAGCTCACCTTCAACCTTCATCTTTCATACTTTCCTCTCTCCACTTTCTATAACCTCCAACTGTCCGTCCTGCCTGGGTAAATTGACCTCCACAACAACCACTACTTTCTCCTTCATTTTCTCTCATTGTTGTATCACTGTATCAACAATTGGTGAGATGAATGTGGACAACATGTATTCATAATCTCAAAGTGGCACCCCTGCTGACCAAACTAATGCCCCAGCCAACCAAGTCAACTTTTGCCCCACTCATCATTCCCATTTCACCTGCCTCAAGAACTACCACTAGCATAGAATTTACTCAGACTCCTTCTACCCCTGCAAGAACCCTTCTACTATATGCGAGTGCCCTTCTTCCCACCTTAGAGTAGCTAAAAAAAGGCTTTGATGCATCATTTGACCACCAACCCTATCATCCCTACTGTGCCAGCAAGAACCATTTCCCCAAATTCTCCAACTCCACCAATTACTATAGTGACTCACCGTAACCTAGTGTGTCCCATCTTAGGCCCTTGGACCATATAACTTGTTTGTAAGAGGCCATAAGTTGTCTTATAGCCAAACCTACTCCACTAACCATAAGCCCCACTCTTTTAGCCAGTGTTCTCACCAACAGGTGTTAGGTCCTTAACCTTATATCTTTGAAACCTAGGAGAATTTGTGATGTTTGGAAGAGTATTTTTCTCAGCAAGAACATCATTTACAGAAGAAACAATGTATATTTGACCAAAGGAACACTCAAAATAAGTAGCTTATTGCGAAGTTGAAAGCAGTATGGGAAACCCAAGATGAGAAAATCTTGAGCATCCGGAGGAGGAAGCTCAGTCCGTACTTTAAAGTACCAATGAGCGTGACAATTTTCGAAGGTCTCTACAAAAATAATACCGACCTCCCAACAACATCTCAGAATTCTCAAGGCAACAACAATATATCTGTGGAAGAGCAACTCAGAGTCAAGGCCGAATTGATGCAAAAAGTAAAATGGGGAAAATAGACGAATCTATTTAGAATTACACCAACAAGCCGCTAGCCTAAAATATCTTCAGCAGCTATATCTTGACATCCTTTAAATTCCTGAAGTTTGTGTATAATAGATAGTGAGACCCGGAAGATCATCTAGCTAGGTACAACAATAACATAAATATATTAAAGGCACCTAGTGAAGTAAAATGTAGATTTTTCTCTATGACCTTGATCACCTCCGAACGTACTAATGTCTAGAATGTAAATCCTGCAACCAAATATAATCGCTAGGCAGTTTCTGCAAGTATACAGGTCAGGTTGTGATGTAGATTTATACAACGAAGTACTGGAGTACTGTGAGGATTTTACCAAATGGAGGCGAAACTAAACTAATTCTAACTTCTCCTATAATAAATCTAATTAGTAATTTAATCAAACTATATTATGATGAATCCTAAGGTGATGAAAAATCACATTTTATAAAAATAATTAAAAAAACATAAAAAATAAAGAAGGGAAAGTAAATTGTAGATTTTATCAATTCTAGGGACAGAAGACTAACTTACTTTGATGGTCATGACTAACTCCTATTTCGGGTTATATTTAATCAACTAATTATTAACCTAGTAGGATCTCTCGATCTTCCACTAAACTAATGAGTCAACAAGAACTACTTATCTCTCGACCTCATAGTCTAGACTGGATTGGGGTAAGGTATTCACAGATAGGCAACACCAATTTGGGTTCATTCCTACCTAAATGACTTCCTAGCGTTCTCAAGCCTATGTTTCTAACTTCTTTCTATCCTAACCAGCTAATCAGCTAACAAACCCTACATAAAAGTTAATCACTCCTAGGTTCACTCGTTAATCTCCAAATAAAGGATTAGTTGTTCATGAATCTAATAAACATCATAAACTTGATTGAAAAGATGAACATAAATTAAAGATCAAGAATAGAGTTTAAGAAAAATCCTTATATATATTGACAATCGTGCGAACAATAATCCATGAAGATTTGATGAATCCACAAATTGAGTTCCACGATGAATGAAAATAAAAACTAGAATAGAATTACAACTGAAAATAAACCTAAGTACAAAATAGTTAAAAAGAAACTAAAAATAAAACTAAATGGTAGTCGTCTGCTAAAACTTGAATAAAAATTATTTATGAAGTGTTTAAAGCTATCTATTTATAGGCTAGGTTCCATTGACCTAATTCGACTGATGATTTTGCATTAAAGTTTATTGTGCGGATCAAAACGCCCTTGGCTTAATATTTCAACTCGTTATGTTGGTGTCGCGACACCCTATTGCCTGTGTCATGACACTGATGGTAGTTTACAAGCTCAAGTTGGATTACAGGGCTGTGTCACGACACACTCTATCTATGTCACAACACTGAAGGCAGTTTGCTCCTTTTGAGTGCTCTACTCACTATGTTGCAACATCAGCACTTCGTGTTGCAACATCACAACCAGTCACATGTTTTATGACTCCGAATGATGTCTTGTACACTCACTGAATATACTAGCCTTCCTTTAGGCCTATTTTGTCCCTTAAGGTCATATAAATGGCTCAAATCACACTTTTTATTATTCAGGAACTAAAATTAAAAACTAAGTAAAAAAATAAAAAATTACTTTTATATGAGCTTTCTAAGTATGGGAAATGGTTTAATTTGCTACAATGAATTGCGACAGATTAGACCCTTCCTCAAATGGCTCAATGATGGTACCTGTCATTACCTAGGGGATCAGTCCACTCCTTTGGACAACTAGTTGAACAATTCATAAGCTATTTTCTGGCTAACAAGACGCTACAATAGGCCCTGTTAGAAAGAATACGATTTGAAAGTAGTTTTTTCAAACAACGAAAAATTAAAATTTTGAAAACCAAGCCGATTTTTTATATTTATAGCAATAAACCCTTTACCAAAATCGCACATGTGTTTCCAACTAGACAGATCCTTGTCATTCCTAACTTTTAGTTGGATGACCTTCTCTACTATTCTTGTGTCATGAACTGCTTCGAATTAAGCTTGAACAAATTGGAATCAAACACAACCAAAAATTATTTACTTTACTTTCAATAGGAAACCTAAATTCTCTTCAATATAAATCGGTAGAATTGTTATTCTAAAAAATAGACTTTATACTTAGAAATTAAATTCTCACTATTTTCAGGTAGAATAAAAATATCTCAATGTGTGTTTTTAACGCTACCAGTGCCATCTATTTATAGGTAGAAAAAGTGAAACCCTTGTTGAATTAGTAGAAGCCTATTTCAATAGAAAAAAAAATCCTAGTCTACCTAGGATTGGGGGAGAGTCAACCCTAGTTAAATATACTATGGTTTGTCATCCCTAGTATTAGCATGAGGGGCTTTTGGTCCACTCTCATATCAAGTTCAATGAGAAGTAATTCCTTAAATTTTAACCTAGTACTTTATGATTCAATCCAACCCAATAGATGTTTTTCTATTTCCCAAAAATTAACATAATAAATTAATTTAAATATATAAATAAAATTTCCAATTAAATAATTATCTCAACCCGATTTTAGTTTCATTAAAATCATTGCAACTTTATCGAAAAAATGTAATAAAATATATTTGACATTTCTACATTCAATGGATTCACAATTACCAATTAATTTATTTCTATTTTCGAACTTTAAATAATTAATTAACAATTGGAAAAACCATAAATTAACTTTTTAGGTCATTCCCATTTAGACAAAATCATATTCATTTCTGAATGTTTCCCACTTCTCTAACTTTATCAGTTCTATCCATTTCTATTCATTTGACATAACAAGTGTAACAACCTATTTTCAGTGAAATCAGAAACAGTGGTTTAGGACAACAAACCTGAAGTTAGAAAATTTATTTTTTATTATTTTATTTCCTATAGTATGATAGAAATACCGTATAAAAATTTCTTTATGAAATTTTACCGCTTACATGCTTAATTTGATAAAAAGGACTAAATCGCGTAAAATGCAAAAGTTGAGTTTTAATAGCTAAAGGTATTAAATAGCTATAGAAAATTATAGTGGAAGTCCTTATATAGTAATTAGATCATAAATAGTAATAGTGGATGTACATGGCTTGGAAATTGTGTAATTAATAAAGTTTTTAAAGGTTATAATTGTAATTAGGTAATTAAAGATAAATTAAATAAAATAAACCAAGTTATCATCTTTTTTGTTTCATTCTCAACCGAAAATAGGCTTAGGAAGCCATTGGAGAAGCTTCAACATTCGACTAGACCATTTCTTAGTTCATGGTATGTATTTTAGTCTGTTTTTTTATGATTTCTATGTTTTTGAGATCATTGTAACTTAATCTAGCTAGTCCGGGGGCTAATTTGTGAAACTGTTAACCTATTAGGGTTTTACCATTTATGAATATATATGATTTTTGAAGTTTAATGATAGAAAATAAATGGTTGTTGTTAGATAAACAACTTTTGTAGAAGAAATTTTGATGAAATTATCAATTAGTGCCTGAATTGAAAAATAGAAAATATTGTATGGTGAAATTAGGAATTTATGAAATATAAGAGCTACTGTAAGCATGTATAAAAATCAGCTAGGCTTGGGTAGGGGAAAATTTCATGAATTTTATTTTTTGAGCCTGGTAAATTGCAAAGACATTAAAAGTAAGGGGCAAAATGATAATTTTGCCAAAGATATGTGTTGGACTAAATTGAATGTGAACTATATTGAATTGGGTTAAATTTATCCGTATATATCCAGTAAGACCTCGTACGGAGTTAGATCAAGGAAAAGAGAAAATCTCAGATTAATTGCCTTTGTATCTACGTATACTCATCGAGGTAATTTCATGTAATTAATTTGATTATTTATATGTTTTAATTGAGTTATATGTATGTGATTTATATAATTGCCATGTATAATTATCGATCGCATATCCAACGATGTACGATGATTTATAGAGTCCCGTTTGAACCTTAGGAATTCGTAGGATACAAATGACATGTCACTATGGTTATCGATTTGGTTGTGGTCCTGCATGTGTTGCAGACACACCACAACTCGTGTGACCTTACCGATTTTAGCTCGTGAGAGCTTACCGATTCTTAGCTCGTATTAGCTTACCAATTTCCAGCTCGTGAGAGCATACTGATTCATAGCTCGTATGAGTATACATTTACATGAATTGATGAATGACAGTTTAGCACACTATGTGTGAGCTATCTTGTGTATCCAACGATATTCTAAATGGTTCAATGGGAAATGTTCTGATATGATTTGACTTGAGTTTGATATGAATTATTATAGGTATAGATATGAATTACATGAAAAATGATATTACATCGTATATAGGTATATGAAATGAATAATATATGTATATGGAATTTGATTAATTGTTGAGCTCATCCATGACTGGGTTTATATATGTGTTTACATGGCTAACATGGTTGATGTATATGTGCTTAAGCATTTGACCAATATATGTTGGTTTTTTTTTTTCTTTACTTACCTTATATGTGAATAAATGGTAAGTTAAATTCCATGTTATACGAACTAAGCTTAAATGCCTACTCTGTGTTATTTTCCATGTTTATAGTGAATCGAAAGCTTGTTTGGGTTGGAAGCTTGTCAGAGCTATATCACACTATCCACCGACTCTTTTGGTACTTTCGTTTGGATTAAGTTTGGTTGTAATGACATGTATAGGTTATTTTGGCTAATGATAGCCTATGTGTTTTGGTTGTGGATATGACCATTTGGTTAGTTTGCATTTTGGCCTTATTGGTGAAATGGTATATTTTGATGTGTATATAAGTTGCCTTATATGAATGACTTATTTGGTGTTTTACTGCACAAGTTATATGTGAATTATATGACCATTTGGAGCTAGTTTTTATGTTTCATATATGGTACAGTTTGGTATGTTTTAAAAGGGTAAATCAAGTGGCATAATATGACTTAGTTTTGGTTAAGCCTTTGTTGGTTAAATGATCAGATTGTGTTTATATTTGCACATGTTTATGAATTATTATTTGAGGTGCCTAAGGGCATATTGGTTGTATATGAATATAATACATGTTTAAGGCTTGATTTTGCTTATTTTGGATGCCTTAATATGACTTGTTTATATGCACAATGTTGAGTGTAAGTTGATGCCAAATTGGGTGAGAAATATGGCTTGTAAAATGACCTATTTTCGTTTACACAGGTAGACACACTGCCAGGTGACACGGCTGTGTGTCCCCTATAGATTTCAAAGGGTTGTAAGTCAGGCTGTTACAAGGCCTAGGACACGGCCTGGCACACGAGCGTGTGAGGTTACTTCGAAGGGTACATGGCTTAGTCCACGGGCGTGTGGCTTGGCCGTGTAACCAAGTCAAAAAGTTACGCGGGCACGCACACGGGCTAGGACACGATCATGTGCCCCCATTTCAAATGTCCACATGGCCTGGCCACACAGCCGTGTGACCCTTGCAGCTTTGAAATTTTTTAATGTTTTTCAAAAAAATTTTTGAGTTTCCAATTTAGTCCCGACTTGTTTCTAATGCGTATATAGGGTCTCGAGGGCTCGTATAAGGGACAGTGTATAAGAGTTTAATTAGTTTTATTATGAATTTTGATATGTTATGAAATGCTTTGAAATTTCTATGTGTTTGATCCATAAACTTCGGTAATAATCCGTAACCCTATTTTGGCAACAGATACGGGTTAGGGGTGTTACAACATGCAATTCATTTTCAGTTTCAATGAGCTAGCAATGGACCGATTGGACATATGTGATTAGGGCTCAATCATTCCATTATAGTATCATGACTGAGCTCTCCCTAATAACATACCATTACGAACACAACTCGATCAGTGCTCTTCCAATGACCTTGTCACAAGTGTGTTACCCTCATAGGATATCCTTAATCTCTTCTGGATAAATCTGTTCTCCCATTATGATCCTATTTTATCTCATGGTAACCATTTACATCTTCTTTCATGGAAAGTAAACTATTATCAAATACTAATCAAGTCATACATTTCGAAGATGTACAACCTGTGGCCACTTTTACTTTTCATCTACCATATAATGCCAATAAGAGAATACCATTTAATCATATATAGGGCTATTGACCTGCCACAAAATTTAGTGGCAATTTAAGTACTTTTTGACACTTAATGAGCTTCTTTTTCAATCATTTCGTGTTTAATTATTGCATTTTTAGTTTTATTAGTTTAGAGTTAAATTACTGCAAAATAAGCATTTTTATGCAATATTTCGAGTTAGTTGACCTATTGGGATAATAACGTTCTTAAGGTACTTTTAACAAATTAATTGAGTGTGCAAGACACCTATTTTTAGGCCCAAAAGCATCAAGAACAAAATGCAAGTCGCAACACAAGCTTCCGGTGTCGCAACATAGTTGAACGAGCACAAGAATTTATATTTGAAGTTGTATGTGTTTCAGAAAACAGGTATGACGAAGTGCATAAATTAAATAAGGGTGCTTTTGCCCGCACAATCACTATTTAGTATCATCATTTTGGAGGCCACAAGTTAGGTTTTAGGAGTAGATTTAGTTTTCATGTAGCACCCTATACCTTGCCCAGTTGACCAAACTCGAATATTAGGACACCACACCATCGTCACACATCATACGCAATATAGATTATCTCATTATTAAGAAAACATCTTTCATTTTACCATTTGTAGAAATTTTAAGTCGTACATTTACTGATCACCATTAAAACATGCTAAACATTCATTAAGCAAACCTAAAACTGGATTTAAACATGCTGTTAAACTATTAAATAAAAATTTTTGAGTTATTCATGTAGGTATCAATACTGGAACTATGGTATCGATAATCTCCTTATATGGTATCGATATTGCTTGAAAAATTGGTACAAAAAAAAATTTTGATTCTTGCCCAAAATTAAAACACAAGAAAATATCGGTACATTTAAAAGAGTATCGATTTTATTACCCCTAGTATCGATACTCGTGATATAATATCGATAACAAGTTACAATATTGACTTCCTACACTTTCAAAAATCATGGAGGTATCGTTTTTAAAACTCGAATATCGATACATCTACTCTAGACAACAAAAATACAACATATTCAAGCAATTAGTTCAATCCAACTTAAGTCCATTCGACATGCAACTTTTATCACATCAAACAATCGTCAAAACAACTATAATAACAGTTCTAAACAATGAAAATATGTCCGAGCAAGAATCAACATGTCAAAGTCTAAATTCTAGAATCCTAATATAAATAAACTAAAAAAAAATCCAAATCATCATGGCAATATTTATGCAACAATTCTACCACATTGCCTTATTCCCATAATTCCAAAATAAATAGTAAACACATACTTAAATGCTAAACTACTTGGATCAGTTCATTGGAAAATATTTCGCACCACTCACACCACAACGCTTAACAGTCTGCAAAGGATTAAAAAGGAGTGGCTGAGCTTAACAAGCTCAGTGAATGATCAGAGTAACTACCATGCAAACATGTTATCATGCATTTTCGAAACAACCGTATAACATAATTACAACAACTAAAAATTTAGTGTCCATTATACTTGTTCATGCAATATTCATTAGTTTATTTACATAATAATAACATACTCATTTAGACATATATCACATTACACATAAAAACATTTATTGACAATTTGGCACTTGAGCTATGAAACATAAAAATGGGCTCTGTCAACACTAATCAGTTATACGGATCTCCAACACACCAAATGACTCGTAGAGTCGTACATATCCCAAAAGTGTAGCTTATAGGTTGCTCTCTCCAACACACCAAACATGTATCGATGAATGGAGGTTAGCTCACATTCCCTTATCTCTCCAAATTTGTCCCGAGACTTAATACCCCTAAAACACAACACATATAAGTGAATACTCACAATCCTATAGCATGCTATTTACATCTAAAGGTCTCAAAGATCACAAAGCCAAAATATTTGTTATTGAACACTCATATTACTTACAATTTCTGCACCTTTTCATTGCATATTCACATTATAAGCACAACATAATCACTGTCATTTGACACGTATAACATGCCCACAATCAACTCTTTAAACTTAGCCATCATAAGCTTATTTCACATGTCGCATTACCACATCTTAATCAACAAATTCACAACACAAAATCACATATTAAATCAAGGGTATGAGAATGCTTACACTCGGAATTTAAAGTAGGGGTTTAGGCTACTTCTAAATTCCCAATTTGCGTAATGAATCGTGTCTACAAGAAGCAATTCTAAACATTCACCATTGGCGCTTTCACCTAGTCGTCGAAAGCTTAAACTAGCTTTACCTTAACTCGTAGAAAGTCCTAATGATTCCAAAGCTTCAACAAGAAAATCGCACAACAAGCACAAACAACACACAATCAAAGACTCTATTAAATTAAGCTAAAACATAAGCCTAAGTTATATTCTCTTGAAACTAAAACCTTCGACATAGTAAACTTGAAACTTAATTATCTCGTTCTTACTCAAAATTTTTGCCTAACACTGATTCAATCCATCTAAATATTCACCTACGACTAATTCTTAACCTTTAAACTACATAAAATTACCCAATTCATGGTATCAAAATTTTTTGACATACTATGATAATTTTCACGAAAGTTCATTAAAACTTCAAAAAATCTTTAACGAAACTTTAAACTCAATTTAGAAATCTTCTATTCACATCAAAACTAATTGAAAAGCACTTTGAAACCACGTTTTTAATCCAAAATCCTGAAATCCACCATTAACAACACAACTTTTGGCTTTTATTCAAAACATGCAATTTAATGGCTAAAAACTCAGTTTTAAAGACTAGATAACATCTAAAACTAATAGAAAGACAAATTATTACCTTCAATGGATGAAAAATAGAGGTTTAGTAAAAAATCAGGAAAACCCATAACTTGAGAGATAACACAATAAATGGAGTTTTTAGGTGTTTTTCTTAAAATTCCATGGAGATTTATGGCTTGGGTGATGATAGAAATCAAAGGAATGGAGTTTTGGAAATAAAAATTGAATGGGAAGAGCTTTTGAAAAGAAGGGATGGTAACACAAAATAAAGGGGAAGAAACTAACATGAGTTTACTGTGGGTGGGGACAATATTAGGTTTAATTTTAAAATTTGGTAAAACTGCTTTATAACTACTTCTAAATCAATCTCTTTTACAAATCAGTCCTCATTGCAAAATTGAAAGTCTTTTTCGCAATATTTTCAAATTTTGATTTAATTTTCAAAAAGCCATAGACAAAAACATTTCCAGTTTACCATGCTACGAAATTCCAGAGCACACTAAAGCTAAGATTCCCGTTTTACCATTGAAACTCCTAGGCCTAATTTTGGGGTGTGACAACTCTCCCCCTCTAGAAAGAATTCCATCCTTGAAATTTACTTGAGCTAAACAAGTAAGGATATTGTTGTCTCATCGCATCTTCTACCTCCCAAGTAACCTCTTCTATCTTGTGGTTGTACCACAAAATCTTAACCAACGAAACCTTCTTGTTACGCAAAACCTTTTCTTCATGAGCTAGAATCTCAACTGGTTCTTCCTCATTGATTTGATCGATTCGAACTTCAATCTCCTCCATTGGCACAATGTACGACGGATCTGAACGATACTTCCGCAACATAGACACATGATAAATATCATGAATTTGCTTAAGCTCTGGCGGTAACTTGAGTCGATAAGCTACTGAATCAATCCACTCAACAACTTCATAAGGTCTAACATACCTTGGACTCAATTTAATATTCCTTCAAAATCGCATAACCTTCTTCCAAGGTGAAACCTTCAAGAACACCTTACCGCAAACTTGAAACTTGATATCTCAATGTTTCAAATTCGCATAAGACTTTTACATATCAGATGTTGGTTTCAATGGTTCACAAATCAACTGCACTTTCTCTTTAGTCTCACGAACTAAGTCCGATCCAACAACGCACTTCTCATCCAATTATGTTCAACACAAAGGAGTTCTACACTACCTACCATACAATGCTTCAAACGGTGCCATATGAATACTTGATTGAAACATTTATTGTAGGCAAACTCTGTTAAGGGAAAATATCGCTTCCAACTACCACTGAACTTGATCACACCGCTACGCAACATATCTTCTAAAACTTGAATTACTCTCTCTGACTAACTACCTGTTTAGGGGTGATAAGTCGTACTGAAACTAAACTTCGACCCCAAATCCGCTTGCAAACTCTTCCAAAACCTAGTGTAAAATGTGGATCCCTATCTAAATTAATAAAACTAGAACTCCATGAAGACGTACAATTTCAGCAATGTACAGTTCTGCCAACTTCTAGAAAGAATAATTGGTACGCACTACCAAGAAATGCAGACTCTTAGAAAACTGATCAACTATTCCCATACTGAATCCTTCTTCGTCAGAGTCAAAAGCATACCCAAAGCAAAGTCCATAGTGATTCTTTCACACTATGATTCAAGAATCGCAATTGGTGGCAACAAACCTAAAGGAAAATGATGTTTTCCCTTTACTTTCTGACAAATATCGAGTCACCAAATCTATAATATTACGCTTCAACCCAGGCCATCAATAAATCTCTCATAGATCATGATACATTTTACCATTATCGGGATGTATAGTGTAAGGGCTACTATGCATCACGGAAAGAATTGCTTACCTCAAATCTACATCATGCAACACACACAATCTACCTCAAAAGTTTAATATACCCTACCGGTCAACATCTAAACCTCCCTTAACACCTTGCTCAACCTGTTGAATCCTTTTTAACAATTCCCCATCCAACGAATATTTATCCTTAATTTGCTATGAAATACTTGACCTCACTTGAAGTTCAACTAACAAACCACCATCACTAGCTAAACTCAAGCGCGTGACCGTAGCTCTTAATATCGTCAGTGACTTTCTACTCAAAGTGTCAACAACAACATGTACCTTGCTAGGGTGATACTCAATCACACAATCATAATCCTTTAAAAGTTCAATCCAACGCCTCTGCCTTAAATTCAACTTCTTTTAGGTGAGGAGGTACTTAAGGCTCTTATTTTACATATAAATGACACACTTCTCTCCATACAAGTAATGACGCCAAATCTTAAGCACGAATACAACGACATATAAGTCCAAGTCACGAGTATGATAATTGATCTCATGCGTCTTCAAATGTCTCGAAGCATAAGCCACAACTTTACCGTCTTGCATTAACATACAACTGAGACCTGAATACGAAGCATCACTATAAACCATAAAATCTTTTCTAGGATCTGGTTGAATCAACATAGTTGCCTCAGTCAACACTACTTTAAGCTGTTTAAAACTTTCCTACCTTTCGTCAGTCAACTCAAACTCCACATTTTCTGAAGTAGTTTCGTTAAGGGCGCAACAATAAGGGAAAACCCTTCAATGAATGTAAGGCAATAACTAGCCAAACCCAATAAACTCTAAACTTCTATAACACTCCTAGGCGGCTTCCACTCTAAGATCGCCTTAATCCTCTTTGGATCAACTTGAATCCCATTTACCGACACAATAAGACCTAAGAACGCCACTTCTTTGAGCCAAAATTCACACATACTCAACTTTGCATACAACTACTTATCTTGAAGGGTATGCAAAACAACTCTTAATTGCGCATCCTAATCCTCTTCAGAACAAGAATACACTAAAATGTTGCCTATGAAAACAAACACAAATTGATCCAAGTACGAATGGAATACTCGGTTCATCAAATCCATGAATGCAGTGGGGGCATTAGGTAAACCAAATGGTATGAAAAAAAATTCATAATGCCCATACCGAGTCCTAAAAGTAGTTTTCAAGATATTAGACTCCTTCACCTTTAACTGATAATACCCAGATCTTATATCAATCTTCGAAAATATTGTTACACCTCGGAACTGATCAAAAAAGTCATCAATTCGAGGAAAGGGATATTTGTCCTTGATAGTCAACATATTCAACTGTCTATAGTTAATACACAACTACATCGTACCATCCTTCTTCTTCATAAACAAAACCAGTGCACAACATAGAGATACACTCGGTCGAATGAAACCTCTGTCAAGTAACTCTTGCAACTAAGTCTTTAACTCCTTGAGCTCTTTTGGTGCCATTTGATAAGGTACAATAGACACCGGTGTAGTACCGAGATAGAGCTTAAAACCAAACTCCAGTTCACGTTCTAGTGGGAAACCAAATAACTCTCCAAAAAACACATGAGGAAAGTCCTTAGCAGTGTGAATATCCTGAATTCTCAAATCCTTACTAACCAAATTCATAAATAAGCTAAATAAGCTTCACAACCTTTTCTCATCATTTTTCAACCTTCATAGCTGGAACCACATTAAACATAATCCTTTACCTCTACCACAACCATGACCTCTAGCAGGCACAGAAGCAGGTGTCGAACTTTGAGTCTACGAAACCTCAACTTTGTTAAGGAAATCCCTAAAAAATGGTCCTTCAAACCACACTTAAAATAACCACCAATCATCTTGAGGCACTCACTAAGATGCCTACGCTCACAATGTGCACAAAGCGACCATCCAAAATTATCACCCGGTGAACCACCACACTACTCTGCTGCCTCGATTGACTCGGTTGAGTTCCACGTCTCACACCCCTACTAAAACTACGATTATCACTCCCTCTCTTACGCAGTCGACCAGATGAACCACCGGAAGTCTTCTTATTAGATTCGAACACCACTAAATGAGGTGGCTCAGCCAAAGTCTCATCAACTACTTTGGCTTTCCTAACTAACTCATCAAACATCTCCGCATTCTCAGCTACCAAATAAACCCAAATCTCATGACTAAGCCCAAAACGTGAAAGGTTGTAATATAGTGCAGTAAAAGATATATAAATGAGGTGGTATATTCCAATAAAAGATATATAAATGAGGTGGTATCAACAAGTATATGAGTCAAGTTGTAATATAGTTACAACGGAGTAGGTGAGTACTCTGAGGATTGTACCCAAGGGAGGCGAGTGCTAGATCAATTTTAACCTAAACACGAAAAGGTCCAATTAGTATTTTAAGTCAATTATAGCACGAGAGTAAAGGTAAAAATGTGTTTTTATGAATAATAAAATAAAATAACATAAAGAAATAAAATTTGAGAGATTGAAAAATAGAAATAACCAAATCTGATTATGGGTGATTAGCTCACTTTGGTAATCCCCATCAATTGCCACTTTGGGTTTCTCGTCAATCAACTACTTGTTATCCCAGTAGGAACTTCTGATCTTCCACTCAAATAAGGTGTCGACAAAGACTACTTGTCTACTGACTTCACAGTCTAGATCTATTTGGGGTGAAGGTCTTCATAGATGGGTCATTCCAATTTTGGGTTAAGTCCCATCTTGATGACTTCCTAGGGTTGTCAGACTTAGGGTTTTTTTAAGTTCTTCCTTTCCCAAACAACTGATCCATTGAGTATCCCTACAAAACAGTTAACAGATCATCCCTTCACTCACTAATCCCCCATAAAGGGTTTAGTTCCTCATTGTCTCCATAGAAAATATAAAAATGATATAAAGAGAATGTATGCTAAATAAATAGATAATATAGAGTTTATGATGGAGCCTGATTTTATTAAGATTGATCGTGAACCCACAAGGTTTGATTGTCTACACAATTCAGATCTCTCCAAATAGAACAAAGAGCAAATATAAATAAATCTAACCTAAGAAAAGACTGAACTAAACTGAATTTAAAAGACTAATTCTAAGCTAAATTAATGGTCTTTTACATGTTACAAAGGAGCTTATTTATAGATCTTAGGTGGTCGTTGTCCTTATTCGTAGGATAGGTGACGTTTTCAAGCTTTAAGTTTGATTGTGCAGACCAAAATGCCTCATGGCTTGTGTTTAATTCCTATCCAGAATCGATGTTACGACACACCAATACCTAGAGTAGGAGTCAGTATACTCCTTTTGGGATATCTTTAGGGGTATGTCACGACACCCTTAGTCTGTGTCGGGACAACGAAGGTAATTTTTTGATTTCTCAATTCTACTCCCTATGTTGCGACATCGATCATTCTGTGTTGCGACATTGCTGCCAGTATCTATTTAATATGCCTTATAATAGTCTCCTGTACACTTATAAAGTTCATTAGCTCACCCTTAGGCCTCATTCGACCCCTAAGGTCAATAAAAGACTCAATTTACACATTTGATTAAATTTAACAAAACTTACTAAAACATAATTAAATCCTAATGATAATGCTTAATTTCAAGCTACTAAAGTGTGAAAACTAGTTTAATCTGCTACACCGAATTATGGGAGATCAGACTCCTCCACACTTAAGTTATTACTTGTCCTCAAGAAATATGAACAAAGACAAGAAATAAAAGACATCCCTTGAGAAGATATCATACAACTATTGGCTTTGGAGCGCATGAATAAGTGTTTCATATTCATAAATAACTTTAACATGATAAATAATTAATTTACCACTTTTGATCACAAACATCTAAGTTCAATAAATTACAAAGTATACAAACACTAAGGCTCTCACCTGTAGGGGTCCATCAATAAATCATACAAGTAATTTGATTATTTGAGCAGAATACAAATAGTCATTTATGCAATTGTTTAATATAATGTCCATTCATGCATAAGGATACTTATGTCACATAGGAATTCTCGGCTTGTGATATTCTAAAGCTTACGACAGATATGAAATTCAAAAATAGTAAGCATCAAATGGGTTACAAACATGAAAATAGTTTGGCACATCATCTTGATCCCTATTCTTTCCCTTTAGTGACCCTTACCCACTCACCGCCTTATTTCTTTTTCTCTCATCTTTCTTGTTTCTCCACATAGGAAATCACAGCATGATATAGTAACTATGGCTAGCTTACGAGTTTCTTGTGCACTAATAACTAATTTTTTCTTCTATTTATGACTTTGTCACATTCTTTTTCAACTCATGTCACTCACGAATGCTTTTTTTGTTGTTTTAAGACTTTCTCTACTCATATTGATTTTCTTTTTGAATTTTTATTTTGTTTTCTACTTTCAGGCTAACTTATAGTTCTCATATCACACCAATCTTTCCTATTTCACTCTATTTTTACAAACTCTGCCTTGATGTATCTACTTAACCCTAAATACGTATAGCCAGACGTCTATAGTTGTACAATGCAGGACAAAAGAAAGAGGGTAAATAGAAATTAATGATTTAGGCACGAGGTTTGTAATGAGGTTACTCAAGAAATTCAATAGGCTTAAAAATCGGTACTAAAGGTGAAATACAAATAAGTCAACTTTTTGGATCTGGATGTTTTCCAAACAATGCCTTAGATCATCCCTTAATATTTCAATATGCACAAATTTAATCAATCAAACAAACTCAAGTTCAATCATTTATCATTCATACTAGCATGCTCGTTTTCTTGTATTTTTTCTATCATTTGGTATAGCCAATTACTTAAGGCCTACCTTTAGTGTAATATAAAAAACTTAATAGTCTAATAATCAAAAATTTAAAATCACCTATCATCAAGCCAAATTTATTTATAAACGTAACCAACCTATCTACATGGTCCTAACCAATCACTAGTATTTCTACAAGCTCAAGCACACAAAACACAGGAAACTTAAAAGAAAAACATAAAAAATTAAAATAAATTTTCTATGTTACCCCCCACACTTTAGTCAACACATTGTCCTCAATATGCAGCCTATAAAAAGGTAAGGAAAGAAATTATCCGATTGATCGTGATTGCTCTAACTTTTAATAGTGAGTGTTTCCTCCTTTGATCGTGTAAAGCTCAAATTATTTGTGTCTCCTTAGTGTTGGGTTCCTACATAGAAAACTTAAAAAACTGCAACATAACAAATAATATACTATTAATCCTACTCCTACCAAGTTCAAATTAAACTCATCCAAAAATTAATACAAGTCTTTAAATTATTTTTTAAAATCTCCAACAATCCTTCTCAAGGCCCTGCTATGGCGATTGCCTCCTTCCCATTGAGGCTTTCTTTTTCCCAATGAAAAATCTTGGCGAGAGCTCCCACTTGTTGAAGACACAGGGCAGGTTGGACTTTGGATAATGGGCCCTTCGGTGTAGAAAATTACAGCTGGAAAGTCGCTTCATATTCATCTTCTATTCCTAGGGGATCCTGAGCATCCACTCCATCTTTAGAATCTACCCCTTCACAACTTCTTCCTTTATCATAATAGGTTGGTGCTGCATCAAATAGGTCAGATGGATAGTTTGGGGCTCGTAATCCGTTCATTTGTGCAAATGCCTAAAGGACTGATCATGTCTCCTACATCCATTCGATCATTCCGTCAAGCTTTGCCTCTGTGCTCCCTCTAGCTCCTCTTTTGGCTTTTGTTTGTTCTTTGAGCGACACTGGAACATTCGTATTTTCTTTCCTCCTTTGATTCCATTCAGTAATTTGCTTTCACTAAAGCTCAACATATTGTGTGTATAATGTGTCTCCAATTATGCACTTTGTTGGCATCATGAATTGCTCATTTTCACTCATTGGCACTTCCACCCTTTGGCATAATGTTATCACTAGGTGAGGAAAGAAGAGTTCAACTTTCTGACTTTGGGTGCATCTCTTTATTTCTAAAAAAATCCAATATCTTGCATAAATCTGTTTACGTTTCAAAATACCATACAACAAAATAGCTCAGAAACCATTAACATTAGAGACATTTAATGCAGGTGCAATTTGGGTTCTGATGAATTGCATCCATATTTTGGCAACCGGGAACATAATCCACCTGATTAAAATTAGTTAGCATCCCCGAATCTTACCTATAGTTCTATCTACCCCTATCTTGACTCATATATTTCATAACATCTTCCATATAAATATTTTACAATCTATCCAAATTTACTCCATTAATGAAATCTTTTTCATAGAACGGAATGTCATAAAACTCACAAACCTGTGCCATCTCAAACTATTTGATGCTTAAAAGAATCAGAATATTCATGAACTATTGAGATAACAACATCTTGTTTGGGAACAATACAGAATCGTTCCTAGTGGTGATTTGAACTAAAGTCTAGATTTCCTTACAGTGGATCATAGAGGGTTCGAACCCTTATTCCTGAATGAAAGGTCTCCCTTGTGACTCAAGAAAATATTTATCAACATTGAAATAATGAAATCTGACGGGGTTCGAAACATCTGGTGTTTCAGAAATAGTCTTTCTCTTGTTTCTATATGGAGGCATTCTATAAACAATATTTCTAACAAAAAGATAGATGAATAATAATCAATTGAACAATAAAATAAATTTGAAAATACTTAACCTCAACCCGTGTGGACTAGTATGCACTTCATCTTTAGTTTGTTGACAACTTCCTCTAATGTGGCTTTTGGAATTGGGGATGAAGGATTCAAAACCTAGGTTTTTGGTGGAAAAAAGGGTTTTTGAAATTTGAGGTTTCAGAAGAGTTGGAATGTTAAAACTAGGTTGGATTAACTTAATGCGGGTATTTTTATGTTTAGAATTAGTGTTTCTAGGGTTAAAACTTAAGTATTTTAGAGGTTAAAACGTTGGATTGCACCATTGGGTCGGGTTAACCTTGCAGAAAATTGTAGCGATATCGTGACATAGAGGTTCCGTGTCACAACATCCCTATTAGATTTTCTATTTCAAAACACCGGGATTTGGTGTTGCGACACACCTCGTAATTTTGAAATCTTGGATACTGTCTGTCATGTCGCGACATCGATTTGAATTTTGTGGTTCTTTGCTTGTGTCCACTATGTTGCGACATTTCCATGTCGTGATGTTGATGCCAGTTTCCCAAATTTTTGCTCTCTAGAGTGCTTCCAAGTGTTTTAAAAGTAATTCGAACTTTGATCTACCTCTAATATTTTAATGAATTTGTTAGCGAAATATACAATTTAGTACAATTAGTAAGAGGTTTGATTGGAAAAAAATGTTAGATTTTGCTATCGAATTCGTCCGTCAGTTCAGTCAATCTACACCGTGGTGTCGCTTGTAGATTATATCTATCTGTATTGGTCCAACGTCCATCATGCAATTCTATTCGTCTACAATTGTCTCTTTCCTCGAACTTGTCTTTCCGGCCTACCTTAACAACTAACAACTCTTTCCGTAGATCATAGTTATTAATTATTGGTAATATTATGTAACTGCGCAACGACTTTAATTTTATCTTAACATCCTTGCTTTAGAGGAAGGTTGAGAATTGCGATTCTTACTCGTCACTCATTTTGTTTCTGCCTATCTCATCGACCATAATTGGTTGTTTAGGGGTACTTAAGGTGATGATTGGTAAAGAATTTTGAACCACCTCACTTGGATTCTAGATTTGTGGCATTATAAATTTGTCCATTTCGTTATAGATAATTTCCTTGAATGGCTCCTGTAATGTCCAAATGTTTCAAGATGCTCGTAGCTCAAGGCCTATGCTTATCAGTAGCCCACCGTGATTGATGCTTGCTAGGTGATTATAAGTCCTGTCTACAAATATTTTTCCAATTCTATTTAACATCTAGAAAATTCCTGTACCATCGAATATCTGAGGTACCTAGTTTAGAACTAAGGTCATGTAGAGGATAGTCAATTTAGGCTTATCATAAAAGACTGCTAGTTTCTCTTCATTTTTCTGTGTCTTACTGTACACAAACATTCGTCCACTTAGATAGTTGTGAACATCATTGTCTCTGTTGTTAGGTCTATGTTATCTTGCTCTTGTGCTTCATTCTTACCTAAAGGACTTGAGATTGCTAGGACAATAAGTTCCATGCCTATCCGATTCGTCTGTTCACTAATCATTTCCCCCACTAGCTCTATATCTTCTCTTGCTACAGTTTTATTCAATTGATCTGGATATTGTTTTGTCTGCTAAGATGGATATAGCCTAGGAGTTCATTTTCTTCACAAGCATTTATAGTGGTATTCTCTCCTTTGCTTAGTTTTAGATTTTACAATTCTTGATGCCTTTCTGAGGGTATACCAATATGGTTGTTATCGTCTAGGAAAGAATTAAGGTTTCTCCTCGGAGTTGGCATAATTCAAGCATTAATAATCGTTGGTTCTCCTATATCTCCAACTCCTCTTCGTAAATATCAACATCGTAATCTAAGTCTTTGTCTGACCACATATAATCTAAATCATCCATTCTACTAATGATTAATCTCCTTTAGCTATAGTTCTGATTCACGATGTGCACTATTCTTAAAAAAATAGATGATTAATAGTAAAGTTAGTTATTTAAATAAATTAAAGATCGTATCTATGACCTAAAATTTTCCCAATTATTTTTTTTGAGTGCAAAAATCAAAATCAAACTAGTAACGTTGCCTCCTTAGCAACAACGCCAACCACTTGATCGCCTCCAGACATACTAACGTTCAGATTATGAATACTGCAGAAAAATATATATAAATGAGGTGGTATCCACAAGTATAGTTACAACGGAGTAGGTGAGTACTCCGAGGAACATAACTAAGGGAGGTGAGTGCTAGATCGTTTTTAACCTAAACACAGAAAGATCTAATTAGTACTTTAAGTTAGTTATAGTACAAGAGTAAAGGTAAAAATGAGTTTTTATGGTTTTTATGAATAGTAAAATAAAACAACATAAAGAAAAAAATTCGAGAGATTGCAAAATAGAAATAGTCGAATCTAATTATGAGTGATTAGCTCGCTTCGATAATCCCCATCAACAGTCACTTCAGTTTCCTTGTTAATCAACTAGTTACTCTCCTAGCAAGATCTTCTAATCTTCCACTCGAATAATGAATCAGCAAGCACTACTTGTTTTTCAACCTCATGGTCTAGACCAGTTTGGGGTGAAGGTGTTCTGACCACCTCCGGACGTACTAATGTCCAAAGTGTGAATAGTGCTACAAAATATATGGAGTTTGAGGCGATGTCCGCAAGTATAAGGTCAGGTTGTAATATAGTTTATTTACAACTAAACACTTCGTAAGTATTCTGAGGATCGTACCCAAGTAAGGCTAGTACAAAATTAATTCTAACCTAGATGCCAATAGATTTAATTAGTACTTTAAAAAAGCTATATTACGAATAAACATAAATAAAGGTTTTTTTAGAGTTTTTAGAGTAATAATAATAACAAAATAACATAAAAGGATAAACTTTAAGAGAGAGAAAACTAAAGTAAATCAAACCTTATTATAGGTTATTAGCTCGCTTTGGCAATTCCAACCAATTGTCCTTTTGGGTTCCTCCTCACTCAACTAGTCGAAACCCGAGTAGGATCTTCCAATATTCCACTAATAGAATAAGTAAGCCAGGACTACTTATCTTCCGATCTCATAGTCCAAACTATCTTGGGGTGAAGTTGTTAACGGATGGACCACACCTATTTTGGGTTAATTCACACCTTGATGACTTCCCGGGCTTGTTTGGTCTAGGGTTTGTTTCACATTCTTCATTTCCCAAACAAATGATCTGTTGAGTAACCCTACAAAATAGTTAATAGATCATACCTCCTCTCGTTAATCCCCCATAGAAGGATTAGTTCCTCATGGCTTTCATAGACAATATAAAATCGATGTAAACACAAAGCATATCAAATAAATTGAAAATATAGAGTTTACGAAAGAGCCTAATTGTATTAAAATTAAACACGAATCCACAAAAGTTGATCGTCTTCACAATTTAGATCTCTTGAAAGAAAACAAAGAACAAAATAAAACTAAAACTTAAGAAAAGAGAAAATTAATACTAAAATTAAAGGAAGAATTCTAGACTAAGTGACTGGTATCCATAACATGTGCCAAAGGAGCCTATTTATCGATTCTAAGTGGCCGTTGTCTTTAACCCTAGATTAGCTGATGTTCTCGAGCTTTAAGTTTGATCGTACAGACCAAAATGCTACTTTTTCGTATTTAATTTCCATTCTAGAGTCGATGTCGCGATATACCAGGACCAATTTCGTGACATATCAGTCAGTGTACTACTCCTGTGATATTTTTAGGGGTATGTCGTGACACCACTAATCTGTGTCGTGACATCGAATGTAGTTTTATGATTTCTCCATTCTACTTCCTATGTTGCGAAATCGAACCCTCCATGTTGTGACATCGTGATCAGTACTTGTTTAGCAAGGCTTCTAATGGTCTCCTACACACTCACAAATTGCGTTAGCTCACCCTTAGGCCTCATTCGGCCCCTAAGGTTAATAAAAGACTGGAATTGCACATTTTATTGAATTTAACGAAACTTACTAAAACATAAATAAATCCTAATGATAAAGCTTAATTTTAAGCTCCTAAAGTATGAAAACTAGTTTAATCTACTACACTGAATTATGACAGATCAAACTCCCCCGCACTTAAGTCATTGCTTGTCCTCAAGCAATGTAAACATTTAATTAAAATAAATGAAAAAGAATTTATGACAACAAAAAGAAAAAAATTAGTTGTAAATAAAAGTAAACCAAATGACAAGATAAAATAAATTGACTTGGTTTCTTTCTTTAAATAAGCTAGAATTATAGAAGATGGATGTAAATAGGAACCTCATACTTAGACTCCCCACACTTATCTTTTATGTTCTCCTCAAGCAAACCAAGTCTAGACACATAACATGAAATAAGAAGATGTCCATTGGATTTTATTACTTCTAAAAACATAATTGTCAAATATTAATGGTGTAATAAGTCTTATCGCAAATGTAACTTAATCTTGATAGTTCAATGCATGAAGATTTTTAAAGTATTTCAATATTAGTTTACAGAGTTACATTACTAATAAATTATAAATAATTGACCAAATGTTTAACAATATCACCATTAACCTAAATCAAACAGATATGTAGCAAACACAATCATGTGAATAAAAACGTTCATTAAGTAAATTTTTTAGCAATTCTAGAAGATTATGCACAGAGAACGCTTAACTCACATTGGTCTTCTAGGATTGTAACATTCTGAGGTTTAGGGTGGTATGAATTCAAAGAAAAATATGGCTCAAAATGGTTCAAACACTAGAAATAGTTAGACACATGACATTGTTCCCTCTCTTCCCCCTTAATATCTCATTCAAGCTCACCGCCTTTTGTCTCCCTCTCTCACCTACCTTATCTATCAAAGTAGGAAAATACAATATAATACTAGCAACTATGGTTGGCTTAACGAGTTTTAGTGCACCCATGACTGCTTTTTCTTACTTTTGTGACTCTTTCTTTTGTCACTTTGACTTTTTACTAATTTCTTAATTACATTTTTGCCCGACCTATAATCACCGTATCACATTGTTCCTTCCTTTTTCGCTCTATTTTTTAAACCACCGTGATGTATCTACCTAAACCCTCAATATCTATGGCCTGATGTCCATGTCGTAATGTATTAAAGGACTAAGGATATAGAAAAGTTCAAGTTTTCAATTTATGTGTGGCTATTGGGTTTCAATTTTGTTAGTTCATCAAAAAGGAGTTATCAAGCTCAAATAAAGAGACTTGGGATTCATAACATAAAGGTGTGGTCATTTGAGAACATGCTAATCAAACAATGTCTTAGGTCATCCGTAAGCATCCCACCATAAACAATTGCTTAAATGCTTTTAATTAAACCGAATGGATAATAATCACTCAAGCATTCATGTCTCTATGACTAGCTATAAGGCTTATATCTCATATGGCATCATTAAACATTCTTATTTAGGTACTTCTAATCTATTATGCACTTTAACTAGGTAACCTAATCAATTTCTGTCAAAAAATAATCAAATTATCTCATATCAATAAAAAATTCATGCTTGACGAAAACCATTACATGATTTATTATTTTCAACCGCTATTCATAGTATAATATAATCCAAGCACCATGTAACAAAAACAATAATAATAATTTTTTCTTTTTTTTGGTAAATAAATACTTAATCAAAGTAAACACGAAAACACACAGAAAATTAATCCTATGTACTTCCCTCTACACTTTAGAACATACATTGCCCTTAGTGTAAAATAATTAAAGTGCATACAAGAAAACTTCCCAGAATAGGTCAAATCCTTGTTGTTATGATAATCTCGGGGTTTGTGTGCTTCAAGCAGACGGAGAGTACCTAAAAAAATGCCGCGAAGAGAAATATGAAATCTAATATAAAAATAAAAATAAGAAGAAAAAGATGAAGTGTCGATAATGGATGACAGAACGTATACAAATATTTAGATGAACTGGGGCCTTCAATGTTGTACGGTACGTTTTGTCTAGTATGTCGCGACATCGAGCCCAGCTTCTGATTTCTTTGATTTTTTCTGGTTCTATCACTCTATGATATCTACACCTGCTATGGAAAAACTAAACATAACTAAAATTAATATTAATAAAATAAATGAATAAAAAAACTAAAAAAATTTAAAGCAGGAAATATAAGTTCTTTAAAAACTAGGATGATCTATGTCGCCACCATAGAAAAACTTCCAGTTGGTTCTTGACACTTTGTTTCGACGTTTGTTCCGACGTCGATGTATGTGAACCAACCCTTTAGATCTGTTCCAATGATGTCACCTTATCTTTGATCGACGTGCATCCACATTACGAGCCACTAAGTACCAAATCTGAGACTACCCAAATCATTTTCCAGGGTATTATTGCCTCAATATTCCTCCCTCCATGTCATGTGAAGTCTCGGTTCCTCGAGCTTTATTTCTTTTTTCAGATGAGAATGGATCAAACTTATTGACTTCTTCAGCTGGCACCTTCTCTATTATGACCAAAAAGTGTATTGGCTCATCTACACTTTCATTCTATATTGGTTTAAGCTCCATGTTAGTGGTTAGTTCATCTTCCACTTCTACATTTACGATTAGTTCTACTGTTATGTCAATTGGATCAGAGACCATTTCAACTATGTTCAACTCATCCCATGATCTTCAGTTACAAGCTCCGGTTGAATCTCACCAAAATTCTCATCATGATCACCAATAATGAAAGGGTTCTTTTGAGCCAAGTTGTGAGCGTTAAAGATGTCCTCTTTCCTGGAAGGCAATGATTCGTATATTTCTTCAATCATTTTAATCATTTGCATCGACAATACCTTAAAGTTGTAAGTCTTAGTTGTTACACATGAAGGTATCACATACGAGTCACAAGGAGGCTTGTTTGAATGTTTGGGCATATCATGATCTTCTTCAATTGCCTTGTATAAATTACTAGTGAACTC